>NC_134828.1:91950442-92031789 GCF_004210375.1 Tachypleus tridentatus
CGACCAGGATTCAGACCCGCGACCCTCGGATTACGAGTTCAACGCCTTAACACACTTGGCCGTGCCGAAACTTTATTATGATCAGGTGTGAGTTCGGGCCAATTGTGATTGGCGATTAAGAATTGGAATTAAAACATTACAATTAAATAGTTTTATTGATAAACTGTTACAACCTTCAATTTTACTGAAAATGAATATTCATTTTAAACACAAACCAATTCAAACTGAATCAATCGTCATTTATGGAAAATAAATGGATGCTAGATTGATTGTAGTGGAATGAAGGACCCTTCACCTGATCCGAATATTATGTTACTTTTCAAAATACATTTATTTTAACTACGTGTTGGGTGTTAAGGAAAGGTTTGTAAGTTTGGCGTAATATTTGAAAGATGTATTTTACTTTTCTAAATAGTTTTCATGTGTGTGAAACTACGACACGAAAACTCGATCATATAACAAATGTTCTTCGTAAGGTGTGGATAAGAAACATGAAAACTTATTGGAATTTCCTGGAAACCTTAAAGTAATGGGTTTTTATCTGATAATATTACGTTGGTCTGTATAACTTCGAATGCTAAACCTCTTTGCATTGTGACTTACTTAATTATGTTTTCGATAGTGATTCTTTGTGTAAGTTGATAAAAATTACGAGAATATATGATCTAAGGAGAATATTGAAATAGTTTATTATTCAAACGTAAACGATTTTGAATTTTAATTCCTACTAGAAGAGCCCGGCATGGCCAGATGGTTAAGGCGCTTTACTAAGAACCCGAGTCGCAGGTTCGAATCCCGTCATACCAAACATGCTCGCTCCTTTAGCCGTGGGGACATTATAATGTGACCCTCAATTCAACCATTCGTTTGTAATAAGAGCAGCCCAAGTTGGCTGAGGTTGGTGATAACTAGTCTTACACTGCAAATTTAGGGACGGATAGAGCAAATAACCCTCGTGTATCTTTGCTCGAAATTCAAAACAAACAAAACCAAATTGTTCAGGCTAACACTCAAACGATAGACCAGATGGAAGGTAGTTAGTAAGTACCACCCAGTGCTAACTGAAAGAGTGGGCATGTCCAGTGATGAGATTCGAAATCGAGTGCTCTTTTCTTTAAGATATGCCAGGACAATTATCTTTGCGTTTTACTATATTCGAATATAACTATCCAAAGATATCACATCTGATACAAATAACTGTGTTATTGATGAAACATAAATACGCTAATATATGTAAATAATGTTAATAAAAGATGTAAGAAAGTATATTTACTATAGTTTGTTGTTTATTCAGGAAGATAAAACTTGAAAAGGCTGTTGTATTAATTTAGTTAAGGTAAGCAAGTAATGTAAAGAAAACGCGTAAAAAAGTTGGTTTTATATCCTTTGTCCACATCCCGAAAGGTTAAACTTCATTATGGTGTTGTGTTGGTTACGCTAATATATGTAAATAATGTTAATAAATACGGACAAAAAGTATGTTTGACACGGTTTGTCCATGTCCAGGTAGATACAAAAATAACTTCAAGAGACTATTGTATTCTGTTATGCAAATATGGATAAATGATGTTAATAAAAGCGAAGAAACGTTTGTTTAACATGGTTTGTCAGTATCCAGGAAGATAGAACTTTATAAGGGTATTGTATTGGTTTTTGCTAAAATATGTAAACAATGTTACGAAATTACGAAAAAAAGTTTGTTTATCGTGGTTTGTTCATACCCAGGAAGATATAATTTCAAGCAGTTACTGTATTAGATATGCAAATATATGTTAATAAACGCGTAGAAAAGTATGTGTTTAACATGATTGTCCATATCCAGGAAATAAAAGTTCATTACGGTATTGTATTTGGTTATGATAATATATGGAAATAATATTAATAATTGCGATGAAAACGTATGTTTACCATGGTTTGTCCATATCCAGGTAGATAAAAGAAAATTTGAAGAGATTTGTATTGGTTACGCAAATATGTGTAAATTATGTTGATAAACGCAGAGAGAAGTTTGTTTAACATTGTTTGTCCATCTCCAGAAAGATAAAACTACAATAGCTAATTGTATTAATTATGCAAATATATGTAAATCATGTTAATAAATGCGGACAAAAGAATGTTTATCATGATTTTTCATATCCAGAAAGATAAAACTTCAAGCGGTTATTGTATTAGTTTTGCTAACATATTTAAATAATGTGAAGAAAATGTGTAGAAAGGTTTACTTAATATCGTTTTTCCACATCCAAGAATATAAAACTTCATAATAGTATGTTATTGGTTTATGCTATTATATGTAAATAATATAACCAAATGCGGAGAAAAAATGTGTTTTACATGGTTTGTTCATATAGAGGAAGATAAAACTTCATAAGGGTATTGTATTTGGTGTACTAAAATGGAGAACTAATGTTAATAAATGCGGATAAAAATTGTTTTTAACATTGTTTGTTCATATCGAGGAAGATAAAATTTCAAGCGGTTATTGTGTTGTTGTAGTTGTTGTGGTTTAATTCAGTTAAATGTTTATTAACTAACCTACCAGTGTCTTCAAATCCTTTATTTAAACTCTTAAAATTCTTAATTTTCGTTCGTCTTGCAATTCAAGTATATTTTTAAATTAAGTAGCATTTAGTCATGAAAATATTGTCTTTTGGATGTTCTACAGTGTCTTACATGACTAAATATCTCGAAATATAAGATGTAAGTATTTCTCGGAACAAGCTGTTAAGAATGAAATTTTCCAGACCATTCATTTATTCGATACACAACAAACTTTGAGAAAGAGCAAACTGCAGTTTGTCGATATCCATGACAGTCGCATAAACGTTTAACAACAACGACTTGCTTTTACACGTAACATGTAAATATGACGTAAGAAGCAGAGCCTGTCTGAAGTAAATTTGTAAAACCAAATAGCATTCTCACTCGAAGAACGTTTACGATTGTTTGTTTGTTTTGAATTTCACTCGCGCAAAGCTACTACTGAGGGCTATCTGCGCCAAAGCCGTTCCTAAATTAGTAATGTAAGACTAGAGGGAAGGCAGCTAGTCATCACCCACCGCCAACTCTTGGGCTACTCTTTTACCAACGAATAGTGGGATTGACAGTTATGATATTCTAAGTAGTTTTTCCTTTCTGTTGTGACACGATATACATAATACTAGTTTTGTATCTTGCTTATGGTATATTACTAGTTCAAGTGGAGAGATTTGGACTACAGCTTAGTCCATTTTGAACAAATGAAGTTGACTTTACTCATCCTGTGCCATGAACACCAATTGTTATAAGTTTAATTATACAAGTTCAAATCTTTCCTACTTCTTTTCTATTAAAGTCCTTCTTATGATTTATAAGAACTCGTATGGCTCTTATTGTAGGACATATAACACATTCAACGACAAGCTCCAAATCTTTGCATTCCACGTGTTTATAATATGCATTTCTGTGAATCCTGATGTTGCGAGCAGGAAATATTTGATTTTATGTATGTACAAAAGAAAAAAAAGATACATAAGTGTTATAACTATAAAAACTGTTTATTGATATTATGCTTTAGTATAGCCACGTTTATTGTTCAAGTGATTCGTATCAGTCATCCAACATACAGAAGTTGACCTGTTCTGAATACTCCTGTCGCGTTACTAATTTGAAGTATTTCATTTGTGATAGACCTATAAATGGTAAACTATTTCAGACTACAAACATAAAGCTATTGCTTAAACAGACGAGTGCATTATGAATATGATCTCACAGATCTCTGTTTTAAACAACGTGAGAAACAATTGTCAGTGAAACATAGATGTAGAGCCTGTTATTTAGTAGGGATGTCCTTTATCGTTTGACTTAAGTTTCCCATGGATTCACAACTCCTCCCCTCAGTGCTAAAGAGAAAAAGAAACAGTCTGAGCAAAATCTAAGTGAAACACAAGTATTTATTTTAATATCTCTTTTGTGTCAAGTATATATAATAAATCCGTTATTGATATTTATGCTTAGATACAATAATTGGAAGTTGTTGTTTTTTTTGTTAAAGATAATCGAAAGACATGAATCATCACATTTGAAAATGTTCCACTATTTAATCTTGCTATGTAAGTAAACAATATAGTTTGATATATAATATCCTTAGAAACTTTAAATAGGGAGGATTGTAACACACTTTAATTTATAATATCACGAATTATTTAATAAGCCAGCAAATTCTTTCATCAATAGCGACCTATTTTGAGCACAAATGAATTTATGCTATGACACATATTAAGTTCATCTAGTTCTGGTACGGCTATGACGTCATGGATGCCATGTTTTGCCAATTAGGGAAATTACTTTCTGCTCTTCACCAACAATTTTTTGGTGAAAATCCACGTTCGTTGCTGATGGTATATAAAGAACTTAATTTTTGTTATATTATTCGAATGATTTGAGCGCTTGTTTGTTTGTTTTTGAATTTCGCACAAAACTACTCGAGGGCTATCTGTGCTAGCTGTCCTTAATTTAGCAGTGTAAGACTAGAGGGAAGGCAGCTAGTCATCACGACCCACCGCCAACTCTTGAGCTACTCTTTTACCAACGAATAGTGGAATTGACCGTCACATTATAACGCCCCCACGGCTAAAAGGGGCGAGCATGTTTGGCGCGACGGGGATGCGAACCCGCGACCCTCAGATTACGAGTCGCACGCCTTAACGTGCTTGGCCATGCCGGGCCTTTAAGCGCTTGCAAAACATAACTTCAAGTTAAAACACCACTTTCGTCTTCGTCATGATGTGGTTTATTTTATGATCACTATTTACCTCCCGCTAGTACAGCGGTATGTCTCCAGATTTACAACGCTAAAATTAGGGGTTCGATTCCCCTCGGTGGGCTGAGCAGATAGCCCTTTGTGGCTTTGCTATTCGAAACACACACACACACACACGCACAGCTCACTACTTATGAATTTAACAAGTGAACTATAAAGAAATGTCAAATAAGTCAATATTTTAAATACCTGGTATGACAGGCGTACAGCAATTATATATCGGTAGGAAGATTTTCGTTTTCAGTTAAGCAGAGAGAGAGAATGAAATACAAAAAGTTAAGAAAAGGGTACTTTATAAATTCTATACTTTGTTAGTTATTCTTCGAAATTCATCTTGGTACTTCATAGAAAATATCGACGAGTGACGAAAAACATTGCATATAAGTCAACAAGTATCAAATCCAGGTTCATGTTGGATTATTGAAACGGAATAGCAAAAAGATGGGGTAAGCCTCATTTATGAATGAGTAACCTGATGTAGGAAAACAACAAATATTTTTTTATAGTATTGGATTGTTATGTGATTATTATCGTCCTTTGTTGCATGTTTTTATTTATTCCTTTTACTCGTTTAATAATATACGTACACTACTAGAGTATAAAGTTGTATTATTCTAACTAGAAGAAGGTTTTTGTTCGAAGGGGTGTTTATACAAGTCTGATTTTTATGATACTTGTCTAAATATTTGGCCCGGCATGGCCAAGCGTGTTAAGGCGTGCGACTCGTAATCTGAGGGTCGAGGGTTCGCATCCTCGTCGCGCCAAATATGCTCGCCCTCCCAGCCGTGGGGGCGTTATAATGTAACGATCAACCCCACTATTCGATGGTAAGGAAAAAAGAAAGCATCCGCTAAAGATTGGTCACGGGATTGACCTCTGTAGTTCCAATCAAAGCCATATTACAATTCCTAATCCTCAGTATCATTGCAGAGTACCAACTGTAATTAAAGCACCTGAGTACCCTCCAGTGAATAAAGATCATGGATTCCATTATTAGGCCATTGTTCTATTTAACTCCACAACAGGCTCACAGACACCAACCAAGAAGGTGATCATGGGTGGGTAGATGATACATGACTATTATTAATATAACTCATCATTACCAGATTTTATATAACCATATGTGGAATAAATATCTGGTGTCACTGAAGTCTGTGAAAATTAGTCTAGATAAATATATTAATTACTGGGTAGAAAGTATAGCAGAATAAAACTTTTAACACCTGTGTAAAAACCATGATGGACTCCTTTGTCATAACAGCCAATAATAATGCATGGCTGATGGTTAGTTGCTAGTTTTAAAATCATTACCTTTATATTTGAAGCACAGGGATTTATAACGGGAGATCTGTGTCAGTAGACCACATGGAATTGAACCTTGGATTTTTACGTTATAAGCTCTCAAGCTTCATGGTAATGTTAGTCAACATCCAACTATTAATCCGAGGGTCGCTGGTTCGAATCCCCGTTACACCAAACACGCCCGCCATTTCAGGCGTGAGAGTGTTATAAAGTAACAGTCAATCCCACTATCCGTTTGTAAAAGAGTTGGCGGTGGGTGGTGATGACAAGCTGCTAAATTAGGAACGGTTAGTGCAAATAGTCCTTGTGTGGTTTTGTGCGAAATTCAAAAACAAACAAATACTTACCACCGTGGAAGCCATCTCTTTGACAAATCGTTTTCCTCGAAGACCGTAAAATGATTCGGCGCGCTTGCTTTCATCAGAGAAGGGTAGTTGTGATTCGGATGACAAGTCTTCATAAGCATTTCTAAAACCATTAATGTAGCTGTCGACTTTGGAATCGTCTTTCTTTCCCCGCAAAGCATGAAAAACCCGTTTTTCCATAGTATCATCTTCAATAAACTTTTTTCCTCTGAGGCCAAAAAAGGGACTTCCTCTCTTATAATCGAAATCCTCCCGTCTTCCTCGGAGACCAAAAAATGGACTCACCATTTTTCCTTCAAAATCGTCCCTCTTCCCTCTTAGACTGAAAAAGGGACTTGTTCTCTCACTGTCAAAATCTTCTCTTTTTCCTCTTAAACCAAAGAACGGACTCGTTCGCTTGCCATCATAATAATTCTTTTTTCCTCTGAGACCGAAGAAAGAACTTGTACGCTTATCGTTCTCTGCTTGTTCAGATAATGATTGGCTAATAGGTATAATATTTTCAGTTTCTCCATCAGTGATTGGCTGTGAAAATGAAATATGATATTCTGCAATTAGAACACTACTATGAAATTAATATTTTGTAATTAGCAGTTCTGGAGAATTGGATATTTCTTGCTGTGGTCAAAGTAACAAAATGACAGTTTTAATATTTTACTAAAAAAAGCAACATTTACAATTTATTAATTCTTTGTAAGATTAAGTTTTTAAGTTACGTTTATTATTCGTTAGTTGTTTTTAAAATGAAGTTGCAACTTACCTTTATTAATGGTTAATTGTTTCTGACGTGAAGTTTTTAGGTAACTTTTGTTACTCGTTAGTTAAGACATTGTTAAACCCAATTCTTGTTATTTTATTTTTGACAGTATGAAAGTCTTAAGCTATGTTCATTATTCATTAATTGTAGACATAACATTGTTGCAAGCTACGTATTAAAATTGTTTACATTGTTCTTTTACAACTATAATTCTGTTTCCCTTCTGGAATACGAATGGAAAAGCCGATATTGTTCTACATACTTATTAAGGTTAGAATTATTAAGATATTGTTCTACATACTTATTAAGGTTAGAATTATTAAGATATTGTTCTGCATACTTATTAAGGTTAGAATTATTAAGATATTGTTCTACATACTTATTAAGGTTAGAATTATTAAGATATTGTTCTGCATACTTATTAAGGTTAGAATTATTAAGATATTGTTCTACATACTTATTAAGGTTAGAATTATTAAGATATTGTTCTACATACTTATTAAGGTTAGAATTATTAAGATATTGTTTTGCATACTTATTAATGTTAGAATTGTTAAGCTTTTCTTTATCCCAATTACTTCCATATCTACTTTTGGGGGAGAAGGGGGGTCTTCCCAAAATGAAAACACTTGGTGTTGTGGTACTGTACCAAGACTGGTCTCGCTGGCTTGTTTGTTTATTTTGAATTTTACGCAAATCTACACGAGGGCTATCTGCACTAGCTATCCCCCTAATTTAACAGTGTAAGACTAGATGGAAGGCAGCTAGTCATCACCACCCACCGCCACCTCTTGGGCTACTCTTTTACTAACGAATAGTGGTATTGACTGTCACATTATAATGCCTCCACGGCTGAAAGGGCGAGCATATTTGGTATGACGGGGATTCGAACACACGACTCTCAGATTAAGAGTCAAACGCCATAACCACCTGGTTATGCCGAGCTCACTGGCATGTGAACGGGGATATAAATATAGTTACCAATATGGCTCCTTTGTGATCTATGTGAACGGAGATATAAATATAGTTACCAATATGGCTCCTTTGTGATCTCAAAAGTAACCAATAACACAACATCCAATGTCAGTTGATTGGCTTTCCAGGGGCTTTAATGCTCTTGTTGGGGGGTTACACCACATAAATAAGGACATTTGTGAGCTACCCCGAGTGCGCGTGCGAAGTTTGGGTTTTTTAGCTTCAAAACTATTGGAGGAGTTAACTGAACATACATACAAAGCTACAAGCTAAATCAGTAGATAAGTACTCTGTTATTAATACTTAATTAATACAGTGAATCCTAAAAAAAATTGTATTCCTCTGTGACTTAGCGGTAAGCCCACGGGCTTATGACGTTAAATATCAGGTTTCAATACCTATACTTACCTGGTATAGTTTCGCCTTTTACAATAAACAAAGCAACCCAATAATGGGCAATATTCTTATCCAGTGTACAATCACATTAATTTTTAAGAGAAAAAAAGTAATTGCTTTATAACAATAGAAACTTAATTCACTACAAAAAAGACAAAAGAAGTCAAACGTGGATTCAAGAAACAACGTAATTTACCAATCATATATTTTATTCACTATACGTTTGTGTAGAAAATTTTGACTTACCTCATAACGAATACTTTCTTCTGGAGTTATGGGTCGATCTAGTTTGACGACATCTGGTGACAAAGTTAGAAGAAATACAAATAGAAGAATGGAAGCACTTGGAGACCAGCTGATTTTGTATTTCATCATTTCAAGTACGCTAATAAAGAACAACAACACTTGTTTTATGTTTATATCTATACATACTTATTTATTTAAGCTGCATAAATGTCTTAAAACCGATAATATCAAAAGGAAGGATGGTACGAATTTAAACAGAATATTTAAATATTAGATGAAATAGTGAAACTTTATAGAATGGACGGTTTGTTTGTTTGTTTGTTTTTGAATTTCGCGCCAAGCTACACGAGGGTTATCTGCGTTAGCTGTCTCTAATTTAGCAGTGTAAGACTAGAGGGAAGACAGCTAGTCATCACCACCCGCCGCCAAATTCTTGGCCTACTATTTTACCAACGACGTTGACCATCACTTTATAACACTCCCACGGCTAAAAAGGCGAGGATATTTGGTACAACGGGGATTCGAACCCGCGACTTTCACCGTACTATTCTAGTTAAGTCTTGTAGGCTTGTGGTAAGATATGTCTTACACTGCTAAATTAGGGACGGCTAGCGCAGAAATCCCTCGTGTAGCTTTCGCGAAATTTAAAACAAACCAAACCCAATAAACCCCCATACCAAATTTGATGAAAAGCTATATTGATAGAACGAAGTAGTGGTAGAACAAAACCCATAAAAACTGTAAAATGTAAACTGAATATTTGTATTACCTTCTGGTAAACTTAATGAACCTTCATAACAATTCTTTGAAGATCCATCCACACCCTATGAACTAGTCAGTGGACATACGACAGAGAGTACTATTATGTTTATATAGATACTGTTTTCTCCCGTCACATTCGTGATGACGAGAAACCCACTTGAAGTAAAAATATGTCTGAAGGCGGCTGGTATGGGTATAAAAACATTTATTAAAATAAAGTAGGAAACAACGTTACGACCATCTTAGGTCATCTTCATGTGGCATGAAAGTTTGTTGTGTATTCTGCACTTTATTTTAATACCCGTACCAGCTGTCTTGAGATACATTTTTGTCCCGTCTTATCACACTCACTTAATTTTTAGGAGAAATATTGTAACATTTGTTTAAAATAATGTTACTAGAAATAAAACGTTTGTTTCATCTTTCAAAGTTTGAGAATAACGAATGTCAGACTATTGTAATCCGAGAATAACGAGTG
Source organism: Tachypleus tridentatus (assembly GCF_004210375.1). Classification (NCBI taxonomy): domain Eukaryota; kingdom Metazoa; phylum Arthropoda; class Merostomata; order Xiphosura; family Limulidae; genus Tachypleus; species Tachypleus tridentatus. The sequence continues at coordinate 91,960,525 of NC_134828.1, forward strand.
CCAGACTATTGTAATCCGAGAATAACGAGTGCCAGACTATTGTAATCCGAGAATAACGAGTGCCAGACTATTGTAATCCGAGAATAACGAGTGCCAGACTATTCTAATTTGAGAATAACGAGTGTCAGACTATTCTAATTTGAGAATAACGAGTGTCAGACTATTCTAATTTGAGAATAACGAGTGTCAGACTATTCTAATTTGAGAATAACGAGTGTCAGACTATTGTAATTCTGCAAAACAAAAGTTAAGTTTTTCGTTTTACTTCTTACCACATTTTTTTTTCACCTGTTCCCCCTATGGAACAACAATAAAACTGCTAAATTAGAGATAGCTAGCGCAGACAGTCCTCGTGTAGCTTTGCGCGAAATTCAAAACAAATCAAACAATATTTGATGTAATATGAGTTTATATATGTTTGTATATTTATTTCTGTGTTTTTAGAAGTGAGTTCGTATCTGATTTTATATTGGTAAAATACGGGTCCGTATTTGTTTCTATATTGGAAGAATATAGGTTCATATTTGTTTGTATGTTGGTAGAATAAGGATTCATGTTTGTTTTTATACTGATAGTACATGGGTTCATGTTTGTTTATATATTTGTAGTACATGGGTTCATATTTGTTTGTAGATTAATAGTACATGGGTTCATATTTGTTTATATATTGGTAGAAATGGATTAATGTTTGTTTCTATATTGTTAGTACATGGTTTAATATTTGTCTCTATATTGGTAGTACATGTAAGGGTTCATATGAATATCTATATCAGTAGAATACGGTTCTCGACAGTGTGAAAACTCACGTAACTCAGAAAGTTCTCTTGAAAGTTTCACAAATGCCACTTTATTTCTCAGAACTATTGAAAGCTGTGGAAAAAGAAATGTTAGTTAAGAGAAACAAGGCTGCATTTCTTGTGCAACTAAGTAAATAAAATCATCCGTTATTATTTTGTGTGAGTCTCTAAACAGTTGCTGCCGTTTTCGTTCTTGTGAAACGCAATATTTGATTGAAAATGACAGTAGCTCAAACTTAATAAACTCAAACTTCTTTGACATCTTTCCTCTTTCATTCGTTTTGTCTTTAAAGTTATCGAGACTTGACAGTTAGAGAGGGTCTTGCCATAAGCAGTTAGGGACCGAATTATCACTCTACGAAACAATATTATGTTCTGGGCAATGGAGATATTTTGAAAAATAAGGAGACGAATATGGCTAATGTAACTGAGTTGCAAATTCGAGGGTTCAGGGTTTGTATCCCCTTGCCGAAAAACTTTCGTACTTACAGCTAAGAATACGCCATGATGCTGATGGTATAATCCCACTATTCGGCCATATAAAAGCATTCGAACAGTTGGCGGTGGGTGTTCTTGTGTGCAAACGTCCTTCTATTCTTCCAGTTTAAAATATGGACGGATATACGCTTATAGCCCTCGAGTAGCTTTGCGCGAATTTCAAAAACAAACAAACCTTTATGTAGTTTTGCGAGAAACTCGTGCAATAAAAAGACATATGATAAAAAAAGTTCTTTGTTATGAAGTATAAATCTGAAAAAAAATTAAAATGTTTTATGTAGAGTAGAGAAGAAGCGAAACTTGCAATAAATTAAGACAAATTAGTTCTCTAAAAACTCATTAAATTAGGAAAAAAAGAAGGAAGTGTAATCTCAAATATAATACTCTTCAGAGAAAACGATACATATTTTATTGACTCTTCTTTGACACTGGTTCTGCTTTCCAAAGAACCATTCAACTCGGAATATCGTCAGCAACACCAGCATGTCCGTAGGTGTTTCTGTGCTCGTTTATTATTGATTTGTTTTTCATGATTTCTGCTTTGGCGCTTTAAAGGTAGACGACTGGTCTTGCTGTCAGGCTCGCTTTAATTTTTAAAATCTAATTACTCAGAAACGTACTTTTTCCCCTATCTCCCTCTTCTTTCTTCCCCACATCAGTATCCTTCTTCGTGGATAGATAAACAAAATCTCATGCCAGATTTCCATCGGGCATATTTAATTCTTTGTGCAAACACATCGATATGGCGTAAAGCAATTTTCTTGTAATTTGATTTCAGAGCTTAAGTTTTCTTTGCAATTTGTGAACGAATTTTCCAATATTTCCATCCAGTTTGCTGAACAAACAATTGGAATTTAGTTTAAAGTATATCTTTGTTTATTTTTTAACATCTCGTACATTTGCTAGTTGCGTAAAGAATAAATATTTATTAATCCGTAATATATTCTAAAGTTCCTATGAGAAATATATTTACTTGTTTTAAATATTTAATAATTCTAGTAAAAAAAAAAAAGAAAACATATATAATTAAACCTCGTGCAAAACTTACTGCTCTGGAATTTCTAGTGTTGAGTGTTCCCAGGTTTAACCATTGCTTTAGACTAAGATAACTATTAAACGTTTCGTTTTGGATTTACCTATTGAATGTATGTATTATTTTAGTACAAGTTACAGGTTTTGAATTATTGTATACTAAGGTAAAATATTTTTAAGCAACTACGACATTACGATCACTGGTACGATCGTTCCCAATTACAATTTCTAGTGTTGAGTGTTCCCAGGTTTAACCATTGCTTTAGACTAAGATAACTATTAAACGTTTCGTTTTGGATTTACCTATTGAATGTATGTATTATTTTAGTACAAGTTACAGGTTTTGAATTATTGTATACTAAGGTAAAATATTTTTAAGCAACTACGACATTACGATCACTGGTACGATCGTTCCCAATTACACACGTTTTAACGTTAAAGAATTTGGTTTGGTTTCGCGCAAAGCTACACGAGGGCTATCTACTCTAGCCCTTTCTAATTTAGCAGTAGAAGTCTGGAGGGAAGGCAGTTAATCAGCACCACCCACACGACATCTCTTGGGCTACTCTTTTACCAAATAACAGTGGGATTGACCGTCACATTATAACGTCCCCACAGCTGAAAGGGCGAACATGTTTAGTGTGATGGTGATTGAAACCCGTGACCCTCACACTGCGAGTCCAGCGACCTAACCACCTGGCCAGGTCGGACCACGTTAAGGAGAATTTTAGTATTATTGAATGCCAATGTAAATATTTAAGCCTTCTTTAAAGTTAAAACTTTATTGAGAATGATGGCAAGGTTGTATATGTTTAAAACACACCTTCCTTACTGTGAAAACTGCAAGTTTTAGTAAAATAATAAAGTGGGATTGACTATCACTCTATAACGCTCCCACGTCTGAAAGTTTCAGTATGTTAGACTGTGAGATTCGAGCCTCTGCAATTCACAAATTGCTAATCGGGTACCCTAATCATCATACAGAATAGAATAGTTGAATAAAAAATGACTGTCTAAAGAGAAAAATGATACAAATAAAAGCAAGAAAAACAAAATAAACACAAATTATAATATTTCTAAATTAAGCACGCTAGCGCAAATGTTCCTCGTGCAGTTTTGCGGAAAACTAAACGAAAAGTAAATTTATTGAGGTCTAAGCCAATAAACCATTATGTTCCATGTAGCCACACTCTTACTGACCAATAGGAACTAAGGTTAGAATGGAAATAAAATACATATCTATGTCAACTATTTTGAGCATTAGGTGACAACTAAATTAAAATGAGCTAGAATCGCGACTTTTGAAGGTTTCGAACCCCATCAACTAACGTGTTCGCCTCATCAGCCGTGGAGACGTTAGAGAGTAATGGTCAACTTCACTCTTCGTTCGTAAACGAGTAGCCCAACAGTTGATGGTCGATAGGGCTGTTGACTAGCTATCTTTCTTCTAGTTTTTCACTATTAAATTAGGAATGACTAGCGTAGATAGCCCTAGTGTAGCGATGCGCGAAATTCAAAAGAAACCAAACCAATCGTAACGTTTTTAAAATTCGCCCCGAAAGGGGTCGGAGCAAGTACAATATTGTCCGACCTGCATGTATTTCAACACCAACATCTTACAAGAAACAAACTGATAGCACTGACAAGAAGAAGAGGTCTTAATGAACCTGACTCTCTCTTGTTATAAATATCCAAAAATCCGATAAATAAACATCGAAAAGGAAACGTTTTTTGAAACGGTTTTCATATTACTGAACCATTGTGTTTAGTACTCCTGGACTACGTTCTCATTTAATTCAACAACGGTGTTGAAACAGTGTATTTCATACTCTCATACATAGTCTCACAGAAATGTGTTAATAATAACGTGTTTACCTAAAGGAAACAGTGTTGAAACAGTATATTTGATAATCTCACAGAAATGTATTATTAATAATATGTTTACTTAAGGAACTTGGCTCGGCATGGCCAGGTGGTTAATCCATGTAATCCAAAGGTCGCGGGTTCGAATCCCTGTCACACCGAACATGCTCGTCCTATTAGCCGTGGAGGCGTTATTAACTGACGGTCAATCCCACTATTCGTAGGTAAAAGAGTAGTCCAAGAGTTGGCGGTGGATGGTAATGTTTAGCTGCTTTCCCTCTAGTCATATCTTGCTAAATTAGGGACGGGTAGCGCAGATAGCCCTCGAGTAGCTTTGAGCGAAATCCAAAACAAATCAAACCTAAGGAACTCTGAACGTTTTAATGGAATTTCACTAAATCCTTCACAACTCAGTCAAAATCGCTACAGATAATCTAACAATCCTTGCCTTGATTAAACAAAGTCACGTTGTGAATTACTTTCAAAGTTTAGCTGTGTTCCTCACATCTGTGTTATAACTTTGTAAGTCGTAATTTGAGAATCATGAAATAGACTAATGAGATTCGTGCCATTTAACTTAACTGATTAGACTACAAACTGAGAAATTTCTCGTTTGATGTTTGGCTAAGGCTTCATACAAAAGTTTCTAATTAACGAAATTATTGTGATGATTGAAGTACAAGAGAAGAAATGTGGTGAATATCGTGTTTTCAAAACTTTTCGACAAAATGTTTGGCAAGAGGTAAATGTTATGAACAAGGAACATCTAATTGATGTGCTTACAGCCTGTTTTACGTAAGTGTGCTTAAGCATTTGAAAGCTGTGGTGCTTGAGCATTATTTTATAATTTATTAAAAACACAGTACTCGGTTATGCACGAGCATATCCACATAATATAAGGAACTGCTATGAATGATATCCCAGAGTTATATTTTCAGTAAAATAAGAAAGGAATATTAAATTGACAAATTTTCTTTGCAGTTTTGAATGTAATTGAGTTAAATAAATGAAAGAAAAACAAATATATCCGATTTATTTAAATTGTTTTAATAGTTCTTATCATTATTTGCTAAAATAACATTTAGAAGACTTTCTATGCTGGACATCACGTTGGCTCAGAGGTTAGCTGACATCTTTTACTACTACAATTTGAAGCTCGATTTGAAGTTCCTTATTAATTCAAACGACAAAGTGTTACAGCAAGTAACGCCGTCTTAAGCATCTTGATTGGTTTGGTTTGTTTTGAATTTCGCGGTTAGCTACACGAGGGCTATCTGCGCCAGCCGTTCCTAATTTAGTAAAGACTAGAGGGAAAACAGGTAGTCATCACCACCCACCACCAACTTAGGTTAGGGCGCTGTACTCGTAATCTGAGGGTTGTGGGTTTGAATCCCTGTCACACCAAACATGCTCACCCTTTCAGCCGCGGGGACGTTATAAAATTACGGTCAATCCCATTATTCTTTGATAGTGGGTGGTGATGACTTACAGCCTTCTCTCTAGTCTTACGCTGCTAATTTAGGGACGGCTTAGCTTTGCTCGAAATTCAAAAACAAACAAACTTTTAAAAATTATGTGTGAGAAATTAAAATAGTTATGCTTCCTCTTAAAAATTAATCTTTCTTGTGAAGTAATTTTCAGTATAACTACAGAAGCCCTCGAAAGTGCGCTAGCCGTTGTTTACAATACCAAGGAAATAATGTTTATTCTGGTTACATTTTAGCCACGAACATTATCGACCTTGTTATATTTCAATAAAGAACATTAGTGATGGTTACATTTTAAGGAAAACTACTAGATTAATTTTCTTTTAACATGGTAACCTTGACACGTTTACATTTTAACAATGTATACTACACTTAGTTACGTTATAACAATAAGCACTAAACTTGGTTACTTTTGTCAACGAACACTAAAGCTGGTGACGTTTTAGTAATGCACACTAGATTGTGTTACATATTGACAATATATACTAAACGTTATACGCTTTAACTCGGTAAATTGTTACAAAATATAACGTTTAAAATAAGCAGAATAAAAGCAAATTATATAATTCGCATATTTGAGTAATTTTAAGACCTATGTATGGGTAACATTAACATACGAACTCCTGTTTACTCCATTTCAAAGACTTTGTTTTAATTTATTTTTAATTATTCAGAATGCATGTTGATTAATGTGGGTCTTCGCATGTTATTCCATGCAGTGAGCTTTCCTAAGCCTTCTCGTGTTTTTCACCACTGCCAAGTAATTACATTTAGTGGTAGCTACTTAATCTGTATCAAATCCTCCTGTCGGTCGTAAAAAAAATATTAATTGACATATTTTTGTAAGCTGATAATACTGAAAAGCTTAAACTAGAATATGGTAGAAGGGCGTAATTACTACATTTTCAAGTTTATCGAAATCCAGTCACAGTTCGGAATTCTCCGGTGCGTTGTTGATACCACGTTTTTACACGTCTGGTTTGTTTTGAAATTCGCGCATAGATACGAGGGCTATCTGCGCTAGCCGTCTGTAGAGGGAAGGCAGCTAGTCATCACTGCCCACCGCCAACTCTTGGGTTACTCTTTTTATAAAGAGTGGGAATAGTGGGATTGACCATCATATTATAACGCCACCACGGCTAAAAGGGCGACCCTGGTTGGTGCGACGGGGATTCGAACCCGCGACTCTCGGATTACGACTCAAATGCCTTAACCACTTGGCCGTGCAGAGCGAAGTGATACTGAACAAAGAACAATATATTACTTAAGTGTCATCACTGTGTGTTCTTGGGCACATTAATTGGACTATGCTTTGATTTCATTCAAAGTAATATTGCGCATACAACAGGTTACCTATATGTAACCACTGTGTATATTCGTGGACACGTATTTCCAATTATTATAATATTATTAATATTATGCCTCTCGATTCCATGAAGAAACATAGGGCCGCAATCACTTGCGGAGTCATTAACAGGCTGGTTTTTTAAGTGAGCAGATTGTTAGCCTACTGCACAACCCCCAACCAGGAGGAGAAACCTTAGCCGTCCCTAATTTTGCAGTGTAAGACTAGAGGGAAGGCGGCTAGTCATCACCACCCACCACCAACTCTTGGGCTACTCTTTTACCAACGAATAGTGGGATTGACCGTAACATTATAACGCCCCCACGGCTGGGAGGACAAGCATGTTTAGCTCGACGCGGATGCGAACCCGCGATCCTCGGATTACGAGTCGCACGCCTTACGCGCTCGGCCATGCCGGGCACCATATTTATAATATGTTTTGAAAAATTATCTGTAAATTTAAAAAAACTTGAAAATTTTTCAATTATTAAAATCGAAGCATTAGTGAAATGTAACAACAACAGATTAGTTAAACTTTATAGTATTGATTAAAACTGTAGCTGCAAAACATTACCAAACAATCTTGTGTGAGGCTACTAAAAGGAAAAGACAACTTTAGTGTTTCTAAATCACAACTCACTACTTATTTAATGGCTGAGTAACAATTTACCACTTGAAAATAATTCTATAGTAAAAGTCATTCAAGAATCAGGACCCCTCTCTAGTGGCACAGCAGCATGTTTGCGGACTTACAAAGCTAGAAACTGGATTTCGATACCGTTGTTGGGCAAAGCACAATTGTGTACCATTGTGTCTGATTCCAAAGATACAATATAAATCAGGTTTGAAAGAACGCAAACAGATCCGCCGTAACTCTGTTCCGTTTTTTTACGAGTCACTTCAATTAATGAGCTTCGACACAAATCCGTAAAAACCAATGACAAGAAAAGAATCTTCAATTTCTCGAACTTCTCCAAGGGTCCGAAACTGAATCAAGAACCGGATTACCGAAACTCAGGTTTTTCATCACATGAAAAAAAGAAAATCCTAATTGTTTAATACACGAGTGGATAGAGGATAAGATTCAAGATTGGTAGTGAATTCAACTATAATGCAATATATTTTAAAGTAATTACTCTGCTTACCACGGGTATGGAAACCAGGTTTCTAGCGTTGCAAGTTTGCTGGCATACCGCTTGTGAGATCAAGTAATTTGAAATGGTCTTTCATAAGCTTTACTTTACTAGCTGCATTATTATTTTATTTTTGTCCATTTCAGTATTTTCTCATCACGAATTCCTAATCTAAGATTTATCTTGGTTGACATTGGATTCAGGTTCTTTTATTGGCTCTGACTTATTTCATGAATCTGTTGTTTTATGTCTTTTGGTTTGGACTTCGTAGTTTTCTTTTCGCTCTAATTCAAATCTTTCAATGAAAACTAAGTTTGTTTTTTGCTTCCTCTTGACGGATATTTACCAAATTTGGCATGAAGATTTGTTGAAATCATGCAGAGATGCATGAAAACTTGCAATTTCACATCTTGTGTGTTGCTGTTTCTACGGGCATTTTTCCAATAATATCTAAGAGAAGCACCTTTACCTAAGATAACTTTTCATTAACCATGAATTTACATAACTTTCGTTCAGTGAACAGGTACTCCGGATGGTAATAAATACAATGAAATAACGTGCCTAAGTTGTCTTGAACCCACTCGAAATAAAGTGTTGCTTTTTCGCGATTTTTTCCCGCTGGAGGAAAGGTTTTCAAATTTCATTTCTCGCGGCTATCAGTCGATCTTTTAAGTAAAATTTAAAAGATTCTTTGTTTGTTTTTGAATTTCGCGCAAAGCTATAAGAAAACTATTTGCGCTAACAGTCCCTAATTTAGCAGTGTAAGACTAGAGAGAAGGCAGTCCACCGCCAACTCTTGGACTACTCTTTTACCAACGAGTAGTGGGATTGACCGTAACTTATAACGCCCCCAAGGCTAAATGGGAAAGCATCAGTAGTGCGCTGGGAATTAGAACCCAAGACACTCAGATTACGAGTCGAGTGCCTTAACCACCTGGCCATGCTCGGGCCTGAAAACTAACTTGATTAGTAATATTCTTGTAAAGTAAGTAACCTATCATTATTTATGCAAATAAAATATACAGTTGAAACGTCTGAAATTGAAAAGTATCGTGTATCTAAATAAATTACTTAACTCTATCAAATCAAAGCTGTTAAAAAATGAAAATATTTGACAGTTTTTATTTTCTCGCAATTATTCTTAAAATATACCACAGATGCTTATGAATTGAAAGTTATTGTCTTTGAAATTGATATGAATAACTTTGTAATGTTGTGGCTAATGATGCCCATATTTTGTACACTGATGGCCGAAACTTAAGAACTTTTTTGCTTGTTTATTTTTGAGCAAAACCACAATGAACTATCTACTGTATCCTCTTCGGCGAATTGAACCTAGGATTTTAATGTTAAATGATCTAATAACAAACTTTATGACATTTTAATATCTGTAAGTAAACTATATATTGCCCAGAAGATAAGATTATTTGACATTTGTCAGTAAATATACATAAGATACGACCTTCTAACATCTAGGCTCTGCATGGCCAGGTAGTTACAGCGCTTGTCTTATAATCAGAGGGTCGCGGGTTCAAATCCACGTTACACCAAACATGATCGCTCTTTCAGACGTAGGGGCATTATAATGTGACCATCAATCTCACTATTCGTTGGTGAAAGAATAGTTGGAGGTGGGTGGTGATGACTCGCTACCTTCCATCTACTGTGATATTGCTAAATTAGAAACAGCTAGCGTAGATAACCCTTATATAGCTTTGCGCGAAATTCAAAAAACAAACAAGTCTGACTTCTCTCAAAGGATATAACTTACACATGATAAAACCTTCTGATATCTATTGGCAGACATATAATAGAGACAATAAGAACTTTTGATATGTATCAGTCAAGTCCAGGGTTCGATACAATGCGGTAAAAGGAGTGCGGGTGTTTTATTGTGTAGATATGCACTAAAAACACCAACAAGGTCAGTCAGTAAACACTAAAGACGACAGACAGGATCGTTTGATGTCAGTCGCAATGCGTTTACTTATAAATCACTCTGATAACAGTCGAGAAACACTTACTGGTGGAGATATGACCTCGTGACGTTCGTTGTAAAACAGATGTTACTCTTATTACGTTTGTCTGGCACAATTGGTTTGTGGCTAAGTACACAACTACTTCAAAAATTAGTAGTTATGGAGCAATACAGTGGAATGGAGACTTCTTTCTTCTCTAAGTATATAAAATTTTTTTATAACTTCACCAATGAGAATATGTAGAAATTATATTTGTGTAAGTAATTCATCTTAAAAAACTATGGTTGTATTTTTATTTCCCTGGCAATGTTTCGAGCAAACGCTATTTTCCTGCCAGAAACTAGACAGTCAGTTAATGACAAACTACTGGAACATTTTGAGAGGAAATAAATACGCAAGGACAAGGTCCGGCATGATCCAAGTGTGTTAAGGCGTTCAACTCGTAATCCGAGGGTCGCGGGTTCGAATCCCGGTCGCACCAAACATGTTCGCCCTTTCAGCCGTGGGGGTGTTATAATGTTACGGTCAATCCCACAATTCGTTGGTAAGAGAGTAACTCAATAGTTGGCGGTGGGTGGTGATGACTAGCTGCCTTCCCTCTAGTGTTACACTGCTAAATTAGGGACGGCTAGCGCAGATAGCCCTCGAGTAGCTTTGCGCGAAATTCCAAAAAACAAACAAACAAACACAAGGACAAACTTGAACGCGGGATAGAATTGCAAGAATCTAAATAAATATATTAACAATGTCTGTTGTATGTCCATGTAATCACTTCGCAGGAAGTGTATGGATCTTCACCAGAGCTGGTGGAAATTCATTAAGTCTATGAAGAGGTAGATTCAATTTCGTGTTTCGTGGTTTTTATGGGACACAATTGCTTTTTTTTTTTAACCACTACCTAATCTCGTTTGGATGAATCCACACTAAATTTAGCATCGAAATTTATTGGGTCCATGAGGAGATATATGTAAACTTGTGGTCTCATGCTCTCACATTTTGCAGTTTTTATGTGCGTTTTGTGTTTATTTTTTCTATAATTAGACATAAATGAAGCAACTTTTTATGTTCTAAGACTACTTTTAATTAATCACGAATTTACAGAACTTTCGTCCATTGCCGGGTAAATGTAAATGTTACAGTTTGCATTTGCTGATCTGATAATTGTACTTACCAATATGAGTATCAGGTGACAGTTGTACATTGTTGGAAAGTTGACTGTCGACGAATAAATCTTTAATGTTAGTGTCCCGTTTATAAGAAATTAGAGGTTTGTTACGGGGGCATGTGAGCAATGGTATTGCCTTGTGTTATATTCTGATGTTATCTCTAAGCTGAATGGGTTAAAAGTAAGAGTAAAGGGAACATGTTGATGCTCAACGTGTTGGTCGAAACGAGGTTAGATGGTGCCGTTGGAAATACTAACTTGTCCAAGGTATTGATGTTATAATAAGTGCTGTGATTTAACCTAACCAACCTCTGTTTTTAAGGTTATTTATCTCCAAAAATCTAAGATTTATATTTTCCTAGTTGGAAACAGTTCTCCGAGAGAGAGAAAAAAAATCATTTTAGTTCAAATACAAAAATGTTTGGAATTTATATGAGAAAGTAGAGTATTGTGACAAAATAGTTCTTTATAAAGAACCAACAATGTTACTCCTGACAGGAATTCCTTGGACAGGGTGAAACCATGAAATAACCTTTCATAACCCACTCATTACCAACAGTGAATGAAATGCATAACAAGTCAGAATTCTTACCTCTGGCTCAAGTCTCTACTCTCTGCTCTCATTGAAATCGTAAGGTTATGAGCATTAGTGGAATTAGTCTTACCTTTTATGGCCAACTATTACTATTATCATAATACATTCCTGACGTCAGTGGCTGTTAGTCTTTCTTCCACGTGGTTTTAGCTCTTCTTTCGACCAATGGAGGCAAGTACTTGTACGATGGTGCTTTTTCCACGGGCCATAAGATCCCTGAGCTAACACAAGCCAGCGAATCAATAGATAGTTTTCATTAATTATGTCAACACATTTTTTTTTATGCGCCCACGCCATCTCAACTCTAAAGTTTGGACGACTGCGCAATAACTACATGTACAAGAGCATTTGGAAGCGCTAGAATTTTTTGCAATTACCTTCTTTCAAGTACATGCACAAATATGTTATTGTTCTAGGTTTAGAGTAAGTGGTCATTATTTTAAGACTTCACGTTCTAAATGTGATTGGGTAATACTGACATTCATCTTGTTATTATCATTCAAGAAATCCAGCCTTTAAACAGGTATTTACTGGACTGTCTTTAAAAAACAATAACAATTAGTCTAAGGTCATGAGCTCTTAGAATAAATTACCGTTTTTGTTACAAAGATAAAGTAATTGTCAGTAAATTTATGTTATTTTGTGTTTGTAATTCAATGAAAGCTACAAAAGGTGTACAAATGAAACAAAGGAGCTAATATAATCCCTTACTGTGTTATCTATTCAAGTGTTAGAAGGGTTAATATAGTTCCTTATTGTGTTATCTATTCAAGTGTTACAAAGGTTTATACAGTTCCTTATTGTGTTATCTATATAAGTGTTAGAAAGGTTAACACAGTTCCTTATTGTATTATCCATGTAGGTATTACGTGGATTATTCAAAAGAAAAACAGCAATATTTCTTATAACTGTTCTTAAAATTTATTGGTGTCTCTGAAAACACCAGTTTGTGATTTATAAAAGTTAGAAAAACATCGAGTGAACTTAAGATCACAAACTGGTGTAAAATAAAAATATTTTCAACTTGTAATTTTGTTGCTAAACACAGGAATAAATGAACGACTGGTTTCTGTAGAAACGCGATTTTTATATTATGGGGATTTAGATTCTTACTGATCATTTAATTAAATGGGTTAATTTCCAATTAATTTAAAAATATATATCAACATAAATGTCTAATTCGCATTTATTTTCATGTAGAGATGGTTGCAATATATTCGATGGTAACAACACATAAACTTGGTAACATTTTTGTTTACGTAATACACATTACACCGTGAATACATATCATAACGGTGTATGTCTAATGTGTATTGTTTAGATGAGGTTCATAACGCTAAAAATCGAATTTGTTTTTACTATCTAAGGGAATGGATAAAATCTGTATAATTGTGCTTAACAAACAAACATATTAGAATAAGTTACGTACCGGCGTTACTGCACTTGGATAAATAAATGAACGATATGACCAAGTACATTTGCATAGCCACTCAAAAGCAAAATAGTTAATATGAACGAAGAAGTTAATTATTGTTACAGAAGCATGTATATTTCATTGTTTACCTTCCACATAGTTAAAATGTTACAACTATGACAAATATTTGCTATAGCTATACATAAGACAAAAAAAAAACTCTGACGTAAGCATATGCTCATAATGAATGGTGAGATGATACTTACAATTGTTAAGATTGTATTTGGAAGTGGTTAAAGAATATTCCATACCAACTGTCAACTTCCTATGAATGATGACAAAGTTCCTGTTAGTAGGTGAAGATTTCAACCAATGGTAAGAGGGTAACAACCAGCGGAGACGGAACATAATTAGTTACAGTTCTCAGTTTACACGTTTTAAAGGAAATCAAAATCCTCAGACAACAATAATTACGGTTTCATATTTGTATCTACCAATTTAAGGGTTTTTAAAGTTAGGATACAGTTAGCTTCAAATCCATCACAGTTAGCTTCACATCCATCACAGTTAGCTTCAAATCCATCACAACCAAAACTTGTTTACGGGAAGAGCAGTATTTTCTGTTGATAAACAGTAAATGTTCTGTATTGTGCTATACATTCAAATTGCAAAAGAGTTAATACAGTTCATTATTGTGTTAAACATTCAAGTATTGTACGACTTAAAACAGTTCCTTATTTCGTTATCCATTCAAGTGATAAAAGGGTTAATATAATTCCGTGTTGTTTTATCCATTCAAATGATAAAAGGGTTAATACAGTTCCTTATTGTGTTATCCATTTAAGTGTTGCAAGGGTTAATATAATTCCCTTAATGTTTTATCCATTCAAATGTTGCAAGGATCAATACATTTTCCTTAATGTGTTAGACATTCAAGTGTTGCAAAGGGGTTAATACACTTTTTTATTGTATTATCCATTCAAGTGTTGCAAGGGTTAATATAGTTCATTACTGAGTTATCCATATCAGTATTACAAAGAATATTACACTTCCATATTGTGTTATACATTCAAGTGTTGCACAGGTTAATAAATGAACATTATAACTACGTTTCATACTGGCGAAACCCCAGTAAAAAATGGAAACCAGACAAGTAGTTAAACTGAGGTTAAACCTTCTGCCACTTTGAACACAATAAAACTAAATACAAAACACTACAGCTAAAAACAACAGTTTCATCTCGCTTACACAATAAACTATTTTATTTGGGACTGACCTACAGTCAACATTTTTCTCTACACGTTTCGACTCTAACATGCCATCTTCAGGAGAAGAGATCACCATTTATATCTTGTATCATATCTTAAATGCAATTTTTTTTTACGGGATATCACGACATCTATAAATATTTTGTTACATCAGTCCTACAGCCTATTTAATACGTTCTTCTTCTCAGATATAATTATTTCTAATGATTCACGAATGTTTCCGGTATAACAATTTTTAGTTAAATTAATACCATGACATTTTGCCCACTGGACTGAGTGCCATGTCATACTGACATTTTTAGGTTGATGGGAAAATAGCTTTTATTTTCAACATTCTTCTCGTGTTCATTCACTATATTTTAAGTTTCTTTAAGTCTGGCCTATGTCTATGCTTCCACATTTACAAATCACTTTAATAAATAATTAATTAACCTTATTTATTGCTGTATTTTCAATATTAAAACTTTACAAAATGAACATGGTATGTAGGGTAAAATGAAGCCGTGTTTTTTAGTTTTATAAGCTGTGTGTGTGTTTTTCTTATAGAAAAGCCACATAGGGCTATCTGCTCAGCCTACCGAAGGGAATCAAACCGCTGATTTTAGCGTTGTAAATCCGGAGACATACCGCTGTACTAGCGTAGGGCGTTTTACAAAGTACTTTAAAATATTCACCAAACTACTGTTACATGAAGTTTTTAGCTACATTATCATTGATTTCTGTGTCAAACAAACCTCTATCCACCGTTACATATTTCAACAATAATGTTTTACTGTCTGATTCTTGTTCGGAATACATTATAACTCTATAAAAGTACGAATACAAAACTGAAATATTTAAGCTTTTGTATAACACCATTATTGATGTGGTGACATGCTCACAGACAAAAAGAACTTTTCCATAAATGGTAACCTTTGACTTATTTTCCATTTTGTGTAACTACTACATCTAACAAAAAAAGTAAATTAATAATTTAATAGAAGGTTCTAATTATTTACATAATTAGCATATTTTTAATGTTTCTTTCACATACTGTCAGGTGACATCAACAGATCTGATCCAAACTTCTGTTTTCAAACCAATTGTATCAAAACTTCACTTTCAGTTCCATCCAAATACAAATCACACAGCACCTTCTTCTTACGTGTAATGTTCGGTGTTGACTTTGATAAATAATGCTTAGAAAATTCTTTTTTTACTTTTTTTTAAACTGATAACTTCTGTAACGTCTAACGATGAAGTTTTCTTAATTTCATTTCTAAGTACCCTACAGCCGCCATGACCAGGTGGTTAAGGCATTCGACTTATAATTGGAATGTCGCGGGTTCGAATCCCCGTCGCACCAAACATGCTTGCCCTTTCGGTCGTGGGAGCGTTATAATATGACGGTCAATGCCCCTATTCGTTGGGAAAAGAACGTTGGGGTTGGAGGTGGGTGGTGACGACTAGTTGCTTTCCCTCTAGTCTTACACTACTAAATTAGGGACGGCTAGCGTAGATTAGCCCTCGTTTAGCTTTGCGCGAAATTAAAAAAAAACAAAATCAATCCTAAGCACCCAACGGAACAGTTCTTAAAGGCCTTAGTGTGCGTTTTCTTATAGCAAAGCCAGATCGGGTTATCTGCTGAGTGCACCGAGGGGAATCGAAGCCAATGAAATTATTATTTTATAACTTTATTTGTTCTATTTTTTTATATAAGTTGTATGGAATTGTTTACTGTATATTCAGGGATAAATATAATTGTCTTACATAAGATGTACCTAAACTAGATACTGTTGGTCTATCATTGATTTTGAGAGTTTTAGGAAGTGTTAAGAACGTTAGAGCTACATAACTTAAAGGTATTACGTCTTTTTATCTTGTAGTGTTAAGGGACACTATTTTTAAACTTATCTTTTGTTCATCCCAAAGAACTTGCTACTATATTCTTAATTATTTCATACAGGCTTTCTTGAAATAAATTTTGAATTTTGTTGATCGGTTATATATATATACCACCCCAGTTTGGTTATATATATATACCACCCCAGTTTGGTTATATATATATACCACCCCAGTTTGGCTATATATATATACCACCCCAGTTTGATTATATATATATATACCACCCCAGTTTGGTTATATATATATACCACCCCAGTTTGGTTATATACATATACCACCCCAGTTTGGTTATATATATATACCACCCCAGTTTGGTTATATATATATATATATATACCACCCCAGTTTGGTTATATATATATATATACCACCCCAGTTTGGTTATATATATATACCACCCCAGTTTGGTTATATATATATACCACCCCAGTTTGGTTTATATATATATACCACCCCAGTTTGGTTATATATATATATATACCACCCCAGTTTGGTATATATATATACCACCCCAGTTTGGTTATATATATATACCACCCCAGTTTGGTTATATATATATATATATACCACCCCAGTTTGGTTATATATATACCACCCCAGTTTGGTTATATATATATACCACCCCAGTTTGGTTATATATATATATATACCACCCCAGTTTGGTTATATATATATACCACCCCAGTTTGGTTATATATATATACCACCCCAGTTTGATTATATATATATATACCACCCCAGTTTGGTTATATATATATACCACCCCAGTTTGGTTATATATATATACCACCCCAGTTTGGTTATATATATATACCACCCCAGTTTGGTTATATATATATATATACCACCCCAGTTTGGTTATATATATATACCACCCCAGTTTGGTTATATATATATATATACCACCCCAGTTTGGTTATATATATATATACCACCCCAGTTTGATTATATATATATATACCACCCCAGTTTGGTTATATATATATACCACCCCAGTTTGGTTATATACATATACCACCCCAGTTTGGTTATATATATATACCACCCCAGTTTGGTTATATATATATATATACCACCCCAGTTTGGTTATATATATATACCACCCCAGTTTGGTTATATATATATACCACCCCAGTTTGGTTATATATATATACCACCCCAGTTTGGTTATATATATATATATACCACCCCAGTTTGGTTATATATATATACCATCCCGGTTTGGTTATATATATATACCACCCCAGTTTGGTTATATATATATATATACCACCCCAGTTTGGTTATATATATATATACCACCCCAGTTTGTCCACCTTTATCTGGTTTGATTGTTTGACGACGTTTTCTCTTCACTCACACATGATAACGTTATTATGGTATGGTATCCAATGGTGTTGTTAGCTGGTTGTTTAGCTTTGGTCTTAAGTTACGAACCAGAAGTGCATCATTTTCCTCAGTGTTGATCCATCTGTCGCTGAGTCTATTATTTTCCAGTGCTTGATGTTCGGTTTATCACTACAGTCTTTGCTTCGATGGTTGTAAATTCCATAGTTGTTGGAATCGCTGTTTTCCTCATTATCCTTAATTATGTTTGCTAGGTTTAGTAACTCTGATCAAATGTAGTCACGCCTACAGCAAGAACACGTGTATTGATACACAACCAGCGATCTTTTGAAGGAGGCATTTTGTCTTTAAATAGGAAAAACATCGACTTATTCTTTGTTAGGTATAAAGATCACTCTTATGGTGACATGGTGATAAGTCGATTATTGAATGTTCTTGATTTTCTTTAACAGTTTAATGTCAGGAGAACCAGTGAAAGGTAAAACTAAAGTGACAGGACATTTGGAAAAATTGAAGTCTGGAACTCTGAGGTTTTAAAACCTATTAGTATATTCAAAAACACTTCTGTTGATGAGTGCTAAACGAAAGGCACTTTTAATACCTCTAATGACACAGCGGGATGTCTGCGGACTCACAGACTGAACCCCGAGTTTTGATAATTGTGGTGGGCAGATACAGATAATCGAATGTGTAGCTGTGTGCTTCATTACGTACATTTCACGAAACATTTTAAGTTCAATACAGATTAATAATATAGATAAGTTTAGCATGAAAATTACAATAAAAGCTGGTACGTTTATATGCTCTATGTATTACAATGCTTATTTAATTAATTTTATAGTCATCGATATGAATTTGAAGAAATGACAGTACAAATAATGTTTCTGGCAGTATTTGGTTTCGAACCTGTTTTTCAGGTTGATGACTTTTAGATCTAAAAAAAGGAAACTTGGATTCTTATTGTTTTTAACTTTAAACTTGACTTTCTTCTGTTTATAACGTAAGTAATCTTGAAAACGTTTTGACATGGGTTCTGTTCTCTAAATACAATAACAGTATTTCTCGTAAGCTAAAGACTTAAATTCAGACGGAAAGGACTGTAACTATTTAGTTTCATAATGAGATACAAAAATTAATAACACTATGTAACACAAATTTTGTTCCTGGATAGTATGTGTTATTTCTTAATTGCTTATGTTGTAAAAGTACACAAAATGGCCATTATTCCCTTCAAACTTTGCTCATGTGACCTGGATAATGAAATTTAGAAATTAACCTATTTTCAGTGTAAAAACGGGCAAATTTGCACATTTACATTTACATGAGGTTTGAATAAAACAAGATATGAATCAACATTTACATGTATTTATACTAAGTTTGTACAAAAATGCTTATAAGTGAGTGGTTTTTCGAGATTTGCGACTGTAATGTAAATCACTTTCACGAATCAGCCCTCAAATATAGTCTCCAATCATGTTTTCGTTATACGCTCCCATGTCACAAAAGCAAAGTTTGAAGAGAAAAATAGGTCTTTTCTATTTACTTTAGGCATAAGCAATTGGGAAATAACACTTTCTGTCCAGGAAGAAGAAAAAGTAAAAATTTTGTTTCATAGTTTTGTATAATATAAGAACATATGTGAACCTATGGCCATACCTTCAACCTTATCGTATGTCTTATTATTAAATATAAAATAAGATTCTTCGGTTGAGAGTTCAAGTAGTTTCCGAAATTAATTTTTAATTAAGCCATCAAATTAAATGCTTATTTGTAATTAAGCACAAAGCTATGCAATAGGCTATCTGTGCTCTGCCCGCCACGAGTATTGAAACTCGGTTTATAGCGCTTTAAGTCCACAGACACACCAATGTACCACTGGAGGGGGGATAACTTTAATGTCACCAGAAATAATAAATCACTACTTATTTCATTACTTTATCACGGGGGATATTAGTCTATTAGGACACCATATCAAAACTAGTGTTACATACAGACCTACCAGGCTTTCGATGGCACAGCGGCATATCTGCAGACCTACATTGTGTAGCTTTGTGTTTAACTGCAAACAAACAGACTGATAAACTTTCTGTGATTTTAGAAAAGTAGAGAAACCAAAGGACGGTAGAGACATTCTTTGTAAAATAAAGTAACAGCTTGCTGAGGAAACAGCTAGTTCATACGTATTTCTACGTTAGATACAATGGATCTGATTGGTACACTTGATTCATGGAGTTTAGGCAGACCACACAGAACAACAATGTGTGATCCAATAGACCTAATCTGATTGTACACTTGTATTCTAAAGACGGCTGGTACAGATATTAAAACTTTAATTATAATAAAGTAAAGAAAAACTTTTAGACCTTCTTAGGTCATCTTCAGATTAGCAAAGAGAGAGTGCAACTGACCGTTGCTGGCCACACGTCTTAAGGACGAGAGTGTAAACGGGTATGAGATTGTAGGGGGCGTTGTAGTTAGATTATTAATTAGTATGAGTATAAAGGTGTTCTTTTATATTGGTTTAATTTTGGTTTAAACTGTTAAGTAAAGCTTCTTTGATTTTGTGTTTATTTATATTTATTTCCCTGCTTAGTATCTGGGTGTTTTATGGTTATCTTGTGTTTAATTGATGTACAGTGTTCAAAAACGGGTGAAGGTGTTTTTTTGTGTGTTCTTTTAATCTAGTTTCCATTTTTCTGCTTGTTTCTCCAATAGAGAAATCTTGTCAGTTGTTGCATTGTATTTTATGAATTATGTTGATGTTGTGTTTGTCAGTGTAGTTTTTACATAGTATGGACTTTAGTTTTGTACCTGATTTTTTGAATAAATTTGGTGTTTACTGGAATGTTGTGTTTTGTTATAAGTTTTACAAATGTTGGTTATTTTTTCGCTAATATCAAGAACACATGGTTCGTAGAAATGTAAGGTTTTATAGTTTGTTTTTTTTCTTGAAATTTATTATTGTTTATTTGTTGTTGGTCTATAAGTGTGTATAATTTTTTTAACGGTTTTTGAAGGAAATTTGTTGATCTTGACCAAGTGTTGATCTTGACCATGTGTTGACCTTGACCAAGTGTTGATCTTGACCATGTGTTGATCTTGACCAAGTGTTGATCTTGACCATATGTTGATCTTGACCATGTGTTGATCTTGACCAAGTGTTGATCTTGACCAAGTGTTGATTTATTTCGTTGATTTCGTCATTATTTTTGTGGCTGTGTTTATTTGGTTTCCTAATACGTTGAATTTTTTTGTTTTATGTGATGAATTCCAGGGAATGTATAGCCCAGTATTTCTGATTTTTCTGTGGATGATTTCCATTTATAATTGTATATTGTATATAATTATATATTGGTCATTGTGATCTTGAGGTTAAGAAATGATATTTGGTTAGTTTTCTCGTGTTCAAAACGAACTTAATGTTGGGGTGTATTGAGTTAACGTGGTTGAAAAACCTAAGTGTGTGTTTTGTAGATGTGAATCCAGCAATTGTATCATGAGCATATCTGCACCAGTATAGTGGTGGGTGTAAGGCTGGATTCAATCTGTGCCAAAAAAATGTTGGCTAGAACTGGTGACACGGGATTCCCCATACTTAAGCCACTTATTTGTAATTAGTTTGGGTCATTAAGAATAGTTAGTTTTGACAGTAGTGAATTCTATAAGGGTTGCTAATTTGTTGCTGAGGATATGCATTAATGAGGTGAGGTCTTGGATATAAAGTTCTAAATCTATCTTACAGTCTTCAGTAGTTGAGGCTTCTGTGAAGAGGTAGATCACATCAAAACTGGTTATTAAGGATTTATGATTTAGCTGTATACTTGATCAGAAATGGGATTTTCTTTCTTTAATATGATTCATTGAAATTTATTTTCTTTCTATTGGGTTTGTGAACTGTAAACTTGCTGAAATTATTCAAGATGGTGTAGACTTTACGAAGGTGATCTTTTTTTGTTGAGAATAACAAAACCATTTCCTTTGTCCGGATCTGAG
Source organism: Tachypleus tridentatus (assembly GCF_004210375.1). Taxonomy (NCBI): domain Eukaryota; kingdom Metazoa; phylum Arthropoda; class Merostomata; order Xiphosura; family Limulidae; genus Tachypleus; species Tachypleus tridentatus. The sequence continues at coordinate 91,982,325 of NC_134828.1, forward strand.
AACAATACATTATTTAATTTTTTAAAGTATTCTAGACTGCTGCTTTGTCGTTCCATATATTACTATTATGTTTTTAAATTTACAAGTGTAGAATTCAGATAAAGCTATTTCTGATATTAATAATTTCTGATAATGATCAATTCGTATATTACTATTATATTCTTTAAATAGATATGTGTAGAATCTAGATAAAGCTATTTCTGATATTTCTCTGTGATAAAGCTATCAAAGAGTTTTAGTTGAAACAACTAAAGATTTTAGATAAGTCAAATTTTTAAAAATTTACAACGAAAGGATGAAAACAAATAACTAAAGTAATTTCTTTTAGTATTTTTTTTTCCAGTAAGTCATCATTTAAAAGTTCATCTGGACAACATGGTATTCCTTACTGAATCTCAGATTGATGTTGGAAAATTTGAAATGCAAAAATTTAGGACACAAATAAAAATTTGCATCTGCTTTGCGCATCAAAATGTTCTTATTTTTAAATATTTTATTTTTTATTTCAGCTCTTTGTTTGAAGTTAAGAGCAAATTTCTTACCTGCGTTATAACACTCTGATCTAATAATATTTTACTTATTTGTATATACCACTTTGTACATACTAGTTTGATCAAACATTTAGGCCACTTAAAGTATTTAGGAAATTCTAAAATTGGGAATTCTAAAATTGTTCTATTATATTATAAAAGTGGTACTATTAAATGAAGGGTTATGCTTCCCGTGTGTTCCTATAGGAAATCGTAAAGAAGGTATTATAACAGAGATTGCTTTGTTTAGTTCTTGTGATTTGTTCTCCTGAAGACGACGCTTGTTGGGGCTTCATAACATCTCGAGTATAATGGTGACTTTATATTAGTCCCAAATGAAAAGGTTATTTCCTAAACAAAAAGGAAGCGTCAGTTTTAAGCACAGTATGTATTAGTTTATGATGTTACACAATAGTTCATGAAGAATTCATAACAATCACATTAAGACGGACATTTATAAGGATAGAAATAAATTTAGATGTACCTCAGTTTAAGACATTATCAAACTACACGAACTCGCACATTAGTGACAACCAAACCAAAGAAAGAATAATTAAACTAAGGAACACCTTCCTTCATTCAGGAATAATGAAACTGAAACCAACACTCGTAAGGATTGGATGAAATTAATGAGAATTCACACTTGTGACAACCAAATTAATGAAAGAATAATTAAAGTAAGGAACTCTTTCTTCCGTTCAGAAATAATAAAACTGAAACTCGCACAGAGAACTTCTGTCTTTGATACAACCGCATTCGTGTTTTCTTATAGCAAAGCCACATCGGGATATCTGCTGACTCCACCGAGGTTAAGCGAACCTCCGATTTTAGTGTTCTAAATTCGTAGACTTACAGCTGTACCAGCGTGGAACTGACATAACCGACCCAAGCAAACTCAACATAACTGGATTAAATTGTCAAGATTAAATTTGGTTTAATTGGAAATACCAGTTTCAGAACAATGTTTTAAGCAGCATTCCGCTACTATATACAAACATTTTTATATGATAATTGGAAATACCAGTTTCAGAACAATGTTTTAAGCAGCATTCCGCTACTAGATACAAACATTTTTATATGAAGTAAGCTGTGTTTTTCTACAAATTATTTAGTATCAAATTCGTTACATTTGTATGAATGAGTTTAACTGCACATTTGTGAGAACGATGAGGAACACATATTAACTCATAGGTTAAACAAATAATTTGAATGCCTGTTATCTGCAGGTCCAATAAAGTATTTCTACATACAGCACAAAGATGATTGTGATGTCAAGATATCAAATGCTTTAGTCACCACACTACGTAGTATACCTGAACCAAATATGCTCTATGAAGGATTTTTATTTTCGCTGCTTACAATGTCAACATTCACAAACGTATCGATATGCTTGAGGCTTTTGTCCTGATGATTCACCCCCTTCCACACTGGTACAGCGGTAAGTCTACGTATTTATAACACTAAGGTCAGGGGTTCGATTTCTCTCGGTGGACTCAGCAGATAGCCCGATGTAGCTTTGCTATAAGAAAACACATACAAACATACACTCGTCTTGAAGAAATAATTCGTTAATTATGTCTAATCCGAAAGCTAACTAATAATATCAGCTCGTTCCTTTTGACTGACTTTTGTTTTATGTTACACATCTTCTTAGTTCACTAAATGTATCAAGTTGTTTCCTGTTTCTTGTTTAGATTCGACTTCTTGTATGCTTTACCAGTAGGTTTGGGGGGGCCACGTGATTATGGAAGAGTTATAGAGAAGTTTAATCTCTCTCAGAAGAAAATGAACTTTAAATCAAGAAATACGAATATGAATTACCCACAAATCACTTTTACTCAAAATATTACAACAGACCTAGATAATTTCAATCTCTTGACATTTAGCACCAGTAAGAAAAAAAATGACCCCAAGTGGTATATCTGCGACTTATAGTACTAGAAACCGAGTTTCGATACCTGTGGTGCAGAACACATATAGTACATTATAGCTTTGTGCCTAAAAACATACAACAACAATTACTTTACGTATCAAAATGGTTTCAAGGAATATAATCTGGTATGGTATACAATATGTCTATTTTGTTCGGCGCGTCACACTCAAGTTAGACTTGTAGAACAGAGTAACATTAGTACTTTGTATTTGAATTTCACACAAAACTACACGAGGGCTATCTGCGCTGACCGTTTAGGACAGTTTAGGACTAGAAGCAAGTCATCACTTCCCACCTTCAACTCTTGGGCCACATTTTTACCAACAAATAGTGGGATTAAAAGACAGAAATGGAAAGCATGTTTGGTATAACAGGGATTCGAACCCAAGACTTTAAGGTTATGAGTCGAGTGCCTTAACCACCTGGCTATGCAAGGTTCCATTGGTTAAAATTTCTAATTATCTGAATTTCCTAGAATTTTATCAAATAATCACAAATTTACAAAAGTAAAAAAGAATAAAAAAAAAATTCCTTTTGTAATTCCTCAATGATTTGTTTGTTTAGAATTAAGCACAAAGTTACACAATGGGCTATATGTGCTCTGCTCACCACGGCTATCGAAACCCTGTTTATAGCGGTGAGAGTCCGCAAACACACCGCTGTGCCACTGTGAGGCTTTTCATTGAAGAACAAAATCTTGGGTGTCTAAATGATTAGGGTTAATACTATTTTATTAACACGTGCTTGAATAGCAGTTTTAAATGTTGTATTTTTTGTGTTTTAAGCTGAAAGATTGAAGATGATTTAGTTAAAGGCTATAAAGCTTTATCGATATGATATGATTGTTGATTACAACCGATAAACAATCGCTCTGAATACCTAAACATGGCATTTCCATAAAAAAAATTATCTTATGGTAGAATAAGCGCTTTATGGTATTGCGGTTTTAAATTAATTTTGTTTTTGGTAAAGGTTACATGACAATGAATATTGAGCGAGACACGCTAGGTAAAACGTGCAGACTGTATGTATGTTTTAGTTATTTTCAAATAATCAGCGACAAATACACACTTCCATCGGTCACACAGCGAAGTACATTGTTTTATAAATATGATGGATAAGGTACTTCAGCACTGATACACCGTGATGAAAGATGTCAGTCGTTATTAAAGACATGCAATCTAATACGCAGCACATAGAAACTTGAGAGTTGAATCACTTTTGGCATGCTCAGTGGATTGGCTGTTTAAGGTTATTTTTCTTGTGTTTCGGAAGACGATAAGAGTAGGAAAGACAGCTTCGTCACAAGTGAATTACCAGCTTTTTCACATAATGCAAGAAAGAAAGGAAAAAAAGGCTCGTGCACTGAAATGTCCAAAGTGTATTTAATGTATGACTAGGATAATATTAAATAATAAAGACATCAAGCACGATTAGAACAAATAGTGAACTGCACGTCTAAATAATAAAACGGTTTATTTGTTTTTGAATTTCGTGCAAAACTACACGAGGAATATCTGCGCTAGTCATCCCTAATTTTGCAGTGTCAGACTCGAGGTAAGGCAGCTAGTTATCACCACCCACTGCCAACACTTGGGCTACTATTTTACCAACAAATAGCGGGATTGGCTGCATATTATAACGCCCCCATCATGTAAAAGGGGTGAAGGGGATTCGAACCCGCGACCCTCAGATTACCAGTCAAGCGCCTTACCCACCTGGTCACTTTGAGCCGTCAATAATATGGTATTGTGAGGACTAACCATGCAACTGCAGGATGTTTACGAGTCTGTGCAGTTCAGTGATGGTGTTGTATTACTTAATAAATTGTTTATCAACTAATCTTGTTTTGACGCATTATTTATGTAGATCCGTTAGTTTTCTATCTCACTCTGTAGAAGTAATTACAAGCTATGAAAAGAGGCCTAACTTTAGGGTTGATCAGTAATTATTTAAAAAAAGCAATAAAAACAATGCCAAGAAACAGTGAAAGCTAAGCCTATTTTATTATTTTTAATTTATGTTATTTATTTCTTTTTCAGCGTCTTTTGTTTTTCTTCACATTTGGCACCGAGTTTTTAGGTCGCTGATGACCTGGGAGGATCAGGTGCATTCTGTACCTTTTTCCTCAGTCTTGAATTACTGATTTAAGAACTATCAAAGATAGCTTCTTATTGGTTTACCCCAGCGTGTTCTAGTAGCCAATAGTTCGTTTGTTTTGAATTTCGCGCAAAGCTACACGAGAGCTATCTGCGCTAGTCGTTCCGCTAGTTGTTCGCTCCTCTACGTAAAATATTTTCTCAACCCAAACGAGCCGTTTTTGCATATATACAATAAAATATCAAAATTTAGTTCTGATACGTCTCATCCCACAACGAAGTTGTGGCAGTTATATGGCCTTCTCTTTCTGATTAACATACTCAAAATCATTTTGACACAAAGTATTTAAACTTTCATGCGATTAAGATGAAACAGAATAACGACAATATTTGAATAGTGATCTAACTGTTAATTATTTTCTTTTGCTGATAACCGTAAGCTTCTGGTAAGAAATTATAGTCTATATACAAATAAGACAATTACTCAAAACCTGAGACAGCTCAAGGATTTATAATAATACATTAATGTTAAACAATTCCTTTTCTAGAGGCCCGGCATGGCCAAGCGTGTTAAAGCGTTCGACTCGTAAACCGAGGGTCGTGGGTTCGAATCCCGGTCGCACGAAACATGCTCGCCCTTTCAGCTTTCAGCCGTGGGGGCGTTATAATGTAACGGTCAATCCCACTATTTGTTGGTAAAAGAGTAGCCCAAGAGTTGGCGGTGGGTGGTGATGACTAGCTGTCTTCCCTCTAGTTTTACACTACTAAATTAGGGACGGCTTGCACAGATAGCCTTCGAGTAGCTTTGTGCGAAATTCAAAAACAAACATACAATCTTTTAGTACTTTTCGATCTGCAATTTTTTTATACAGTTCTTACAGACCCGTCATGACCAGGTGGTTGAGGCACTCGACTCTCAATCCGAGGGTCGCAGGTTTGAATTCCCGTCATAATTAAGGAAATAATTCTGTAAAAGAAAACCTACGAAAATCGCTGGTTACAGCTTTGACCCTCCATCCCTGGCTGTTAAGTGGCAAGTCTGAGGTATTATAACGGTCATAATCAGGTTTCGATACCCGCGGTGAGAAGAGCACAAATATTTCATTTTATGACTTTATGCATAAATAATAACAAAAAAAAGGTTTGAACACGTTACTGTTTGAAATTTAAGAGTTACTAATGTTTGTTTGAATTTTGGGCATAGTTACTTGTAGGCTATCGTTGCTAGCCGTTCAAGATTCAGAAATGATAGGGAAAGCAACTGGTAAAGTGTGAGATTAACCATTACATTATAACGACCCTAAGGGTGAAAGGGGTAAGTTTTACTGTTTTGGTCATTCATCAAATTTTCTATCTAAAGCTTCACCATTGTTACTGTAGCTTGTGACGTGACCCGGCATGGCCAGGTGGGTTAAGGCGTTCGACTCGTGATCTGAGGATAGCGGGTTCGAATCCCCTGCACTCCAAACATGCTCGTCCTTTCAGCCGTGGGGGCGTTATAATGAGATAATCAATCCCATTATTAGTTGGTAAGAGAGTAGCCCAAGAGTTGGGGATGGGTGGTGATGACTAGCTGCCTTCCCTCTATTCATACACTGCTAAATTAGGGACGGCTAGCGCAGAGAGCCCTCGTGCAGCTTTGCGCGAAATTCAAAACAAACAAAGAATCCACGATCCTACTCTACTCTATCACTTCAAATTTAGAGACGATTAGCGCAGATGGCGCTCGAGTAGCTTTGTGCGAAATTCAAAACAAACAAACTTGTGACACAACATTGGAAATAAAATATTTAATATTAACGTTTTTGTATCACTGCAGCCACCTCGAACATCTTGGTAATAACTACTCGAGTATAGAGTTTAATCATTACTTAATTTTTATTTAACATGTCTGGAAATAACGGAAGATCATCTTAAACGGCAAAATAAAAAGTGAGGATGTTTGGTTTTGCCAGTTTTAGTTCTACAGATTAAACTACAAGATGATAGATAAACAGATAAAGCTTAGATGCGACAGAATGTCTAATGGTGCAACAAGTTAAACAACAAAGCTTTTACTTATTTAAACAAATTCTTGATTAAAGTTTCGGGATTAGGGGTAGGTTTTAAGATAGTAAAGTCCTGTCGTGATATTACCACTAATTGAATTTCTAAAGCTCAGTAGTTTGTTGCATTGGACATCAAATACAAACCTGTCAGCTGCTGGTGAGCGTAAGCCGTTTCATCTCGTAGGGTCGACTGGGATCTCTATCGACCAATCGCAACTAGCCAAGTAAGGTAGACACAAACGTGGAAAATTAAACTGGAACTAGCTGTTCTTTGCCACGAATAACAAGTTGTTTTTCACTACAAACAGCTTTTACTTTATTTACTGACAACTAATGTTATGGTTCATGTTCTATTGAACTTTGTCCATCATTCTGTGCAATAATTTAGATAATAATATATCATTCGTTTGTTTCAAACTATTAGAATATACGAGGGCTGTTCAAAAAATACGCGGACTGACGTCATAAAACAAAATGTAGTTTATTTAGAAGTTACAGGTCTGGGACACCTTCAAAGTACTCTCCTCCCCAACGCACACACTTATCCCAACGGTGTTTCCACTTGTTGAAACAGTCTTGGTACGCTTCTTTTGTAATGTCCTCCAGCTCCTTCGTCGCATTTGCCTTAATCTCGGGAATCGTCTCAAATCTTCTTCCTTTCAAGGGTCTTTTGAGTTTGGGAAACAAGAAAAAAATCGCAAGGAGCAAGGTCAGGTGAGTAGGGGTGGGGAAGAACAGTGATCGAGTGTTTGGCCAAAACTCACGAGTTCTGAGGGCTGAATTTCGCAGCAACGCGGTGCATCTTCAATTTTTCGGTGAAAATCTCGTAACAAGATCCAACTGATATCCCACACTCTTCAGCAAGCTCCCTGACAGTCAGACGTCGATTTGCCCGCACCAGGGTGTTGATTTTGTCGACGTGTGGGTCGTCAGTTGACGTGGAAGGACGCCGAGGACGCTCATCATCTTCAATGGACTGTCGACCATCCTTAAAACGTTCATGCCACTTGGAATATGCCGTACGCTTCAAAGCAACATCACCGTAAGCCGTGTTAAGCATAGCAAAAGTTTCAGTCGCAGATTTTCCAAGTTTCACACAAAATTTCACAGCAAGTCGTTGCTCCTTCAGGTCATTCATTCTGAAATCCGCCAAACGAAAAATCGCACTTCACTTAAAACCGCGTAGCTAATACACAAATGAAGATATCTGCAATCGGGAGATGGCGTCGTAATCAGCTAATCTGTGCAAACCTAGCGACACCAAGCGGATCCCCCTGGAACCAACTGGAGCCGCGCAATTCAAACAGTCCGCGTATTTTTTTAACAGACCTCGTAGGGAGGAAGAGGTCAAATGTACCTGACCCTCCTGGGTATTTAACAACATCAATACCCAAATACCCACACAGTCAAACTTCGAACAGACCTCGTACATTATTTATCATAATAGAAATATAACACTTCATCGTCAATTCGTCATTACTACATTAAGACAAATATTACTCCTCTTGTGTGCGTGTTTTCTTATGGCAAAGTCATATCGGGCTATCTGCTGAGTCCACCGAGAGGAATCAAACCCCCGATTTTAGCTTTGTAAATCCGTAGACCTCCTCATTGTTGAACTCATGGTTTGTATACGTGATAATGAAGGCAAGCTTAGCTGATAATGCAGAAACGTCTGAATGCGTGTTCACAAAGTGATAAGCGTATGGTTTGAATGAATTTGAATGAACTTGTTTTGTTTGTTTGTTTTTTGAATTTCGCGCAAAGCTACTCGAGGGCTATCTGCGCTAGCCGTCCCTAATTTAGCAATGTAAGACTAGAGGGAAGGCAGCTAGTTATCACCACCCACCGCCAACTCTTGGGCTACTCTTTTACCAACGAATAGTGGGATTGACCGCCATATTATAACGCCCCAACGGCTGAAAGGGCGAACATGTATGGTGCGATCGGGATTCAAACCCGCGACCTCGGATTACGAATCGAACGCCTTAACACACTTGGCCATGCCGGGCCTTGAATGTACTGCGCATGTGTATTTTAGATCTAAAGTCGAGAATGTCTCGATAAATTGTATTTAACGTCATAATGATTTTTTGTTCAAGAAACTGCAGACGATCTGAGTGTTGTTTGTGTGAAACACTTCGCAAATAAAAAAATGAATAAAAATGTTGAAATCTAAGCCAGTTTTCACACGATGATAAAGACATTTGCCATCGTCTACCATACCCATTGCACTGGAACATTTGACTAAGCAAAAATAGATATGGTGATTCTCAATTGGAAAGGCAATATGTAATTTGGACTCCTAGGACAAAGCACATTCTAACAATACCAAATTTGTAATGTTTGTTCTAGAAATTTGTGAAAAAGTTCCGGACAAACAAACGCAAGCACAGCATTAATAAAAATGTTTACCGGAATACATCGTCCTCTTCGTAATATTTATTATTTTGTTAACTTTTTTATCGGTCTCTTTCAAAAATCTTAAAATAAATTTTTAAGAAAACTAGCTTGTTATACTAAACTCAAAAGTTTCTTTTCAGAAGTGTAAAGACGAGATATACTGTGAGTTTGTCAAATATTTTTGAAAGCAACAACAAATTTAACATATTATTATAACTACAGTAATGGCCATACGAAAAACCGCAGAACCGCGAATTAGATTTCGGTTCTGATATTGTGAATTTGAACGGCACCTTCTACATCACATGGGTTAAATGACCAGGTCAGATATACAGCCGTTCCTAATTGAGAACTGACGACTAAAAAAGGGAAAACAACAAGAAGCGCCTGCTGCTTATAACATTCACCGTATAGTAATATTGACGTCACAGCTGAAACTACAGATTGTGGTCAGAAATACATCGTGGCTTGAACCTTTGGCCTTTCGGTCTGCAATCTCATACAGTAACTAGGTATTCCCAACTTAAATTGATTTTGGATTGGTTTGGTTTGTTTTGAATTTCGCGCATAGCTACTTGTGTACTATCTGGGCTAGCCGTCTCTAATTTAGCAGTTTAAGACTAGAGGGAAAGTTGCTAGTCCTAACCACCCACCGCCAACACTTGGGCTACTCTTTTACCAACGAATAGCGGGATTGGTCGTCACTTTATAACGCCCCCACGGCTGAAAGGGCAAGCATGTTTGCTGTGACTGGGATTCGAACCCCCGACCCTCGCACTACGAGTCGAGTGCCTTAACCATCTGGCCATGCCCTCGTGTAACTTTGCGCGTGCAACGTGTGAAGTTTCTGACTTCTTGAACCACTGGTTAACTGGCCTAGTGTAATATCTTTACTTTTAACTGATACGAATAGTATTTGTGAATTTTCGAATCAGTTTATATCAGTTGTCTCTTTATATGCGTTATCCATTTATAACCAAGTCAAATATGTCTTCAACCTGATACCAGATTTCATAAACAAATAAAAAACAATAGAACAAGATTGATATGAAGTCACCAAAAAAAAAAACATATAAAAGCACTAAACGCATTGTAGTTACGAAAATTTCAGTGTTTTCAAAATATTAACGTGTTAACCTGTTGAGAAATTAACAATGCGATGCAAAATCTAAACTAAAGGACCAAGTGATTAAAGTTTGTGAGAATAAAAAATTAGAAAAACATAGGATTAAAATTACTAAGTCGATTTGACAGTAACTGATCAGGTAGTCCAAGGACCAAGTGATTAAAGTTTGTGATATTAAAAAAAAAAGAAAAACATAGGATTAAAATTACTAAGTCTATTTGACAGTAACTGATCAGGTAGTCCAAGGACCAAGTGATTAAAGTTTGTGATATTAAAAAAAAATAGAAAAACATAGGATTAAGATTACTACGTCTATTTGACAGTAACTGATCAGGTAGTCCAAGGACCAAGTGATTAAAGTGTGTGATAACAATTCAGTGTAGGTCATATTTATACGTAACATTGTGTTACTTTTATAATATTAATATTCGTGTTTATAAATCGCTAAATGAATTCAGTTAGATCATAGTTATTATAAACAAAATATTTAGTAATGAACTCTACATTACACCTTAATTACTGAAAGTTTAAAGTTCTTTACATAACGCTTGAATTATTAATTTATTACTCAGTATGGGTTATATACAGTAGTGGGAAACTCGCAGAGTGTTTCAATTCACTGAGATTAAGATGAAAGTTCCATTTAAATGTGCGACATTCATATTTAAACTTTTATTAAAATAAAAGTTAATTATAACACATTTCCTCTATCTATGTGTTTACAACATATTTAAGGTTTATCTTTTATTTAAATAAAAATCGATTATAATACACTGTTGCTATCTACATATTTACAATACATTTAAAATAGATGGCTCACTGCAAATATGCAGTGATACATATCACTTAATTATAATTTTTGTATTTACTTAAACAGCACGTTTATAAAATCTAATTATGAATGATGTCACTCTATGTAAGTTCATTACATCATCATACAAAACACTAATTATGCCTTCTCAATATTTGACGGGTTAGCATACAGTTATATTACACTGCACCTGACAAACTCTCAGACCGTATTGCTTCTACTATTAGTCGGCTTAGAACGAAACGAAACATTGTTTCTACTTAATTATATGAAATTTCACTGTTAAGGTAGTTTTCTCGTGTTTGGAAACAATGTTGTTGAATATCAGATGAAGATTTGAAATCATTCACAATGGCCAGTTTTGAGCTAACATCAGCGATAAGTTAAGTTCGGCTTTAGGACACTTTTTAAATCGAAGGCAGGACAAAGGTTTTGTTTGGATAAACACTGTCACGTGGATTTACTGTAATTACACAAAGAACATACTAAGTGTCTAAAATATATTGGGGAACGTTAGTCACCATGTCAATTGTAGAAAAAAAAATACTAATTAACCTTTATGTCATTTACTTATTAATTCGTTTCTGCTACAACTAAAAATAATAAATGAACCACTTACTGTTTCTATTAAAAGTTCACAAAATATTGAAACTACTGCGTAAATCCATACAGTCTAGAACATGTGTCAAAGATGAGCACGTGGTCACTTATGATATAAGCAAACGATGATGACATCATAGACTTAACATGACCATCAAAGGTTACAAAGAATAAGTTGCCACTATTTGAGGGATGGTCACATATTATTCTTTAAACAATTAATTTACTAGTACTTAAAATAGCAAACTTACCATTTTCTATTAGATTATTCAACTTGAAATATACAATACAAATAAAAGGCATAAAACTTTGCAACCATAACCCCATGTCATTCAAAGCCACCAAACAGCATAAAGTTCAAAGTTCTGTTTAGTTCAGTAACATTTCAGTTATCTTCATTTTAGTAATCGTCATAGCAAATATAAAGTTTTTAAAACCGTGGATGTAGATTTAACGATACACAGAAGCGATGATAAAGTTTACTTCTATGTTGACAAAGTTTATTTCGAAAAAACAGCCGGACTGGATTGCTCGACCACATTTACAGGAATTATCTTTCAATTAGATTTTATCAAATGTATAAAAATCATGAGAGTTTTGTGATTTTCTTATGTGACTTCTCATTGTAAACTAATGTAATATTTTTAGTATATGTAACTAAAATCTCAGGCACACGTTGACACATTTGGCAATAAAACTTTAACATACACTAGGATACTATTTACGAAATGTTATTAGTTTATATATAAATGACAAGCACAGTATTTCCTAGTTAAATCATACACCACGAATATCAGTTTCTAATACATCTTTATTTCAAATAGAAGGTCCGGCATGGCCAGGTGGATTAAGGCGTTCGACTCGTAATCCGAGGATAGCGGGTTCGAATTCCCATCACTTCAAACATGTTCGCCCTTTCAGCCGTGGGGGCGTTATAATGAGATAATCAATCCCACTATTCGTTGGTAAGAGAGAAGCCCAAGAGTTGGCGATGGGTGGTGATGACTAGCTGCCTTTCCTCTAGTCTTACACTACAAAATTAGGGACGGCTAGCGCAGATAGCCCTCGTGTAGCTTTGCGTGAAATTAAAACAAAATTAAAGATAAAGCTCATATTTCATCATAATTCGGTGTAAAATAGCTGTTACATGTAAGTAAAATCACATATTTAACAAACTTATTTAAACAGTTGTGAATAAAACTTGAAGATATATTAATATACTATTTAAGAAACGTCTTTTTTTGTTTATAAAATTCCGAGATACACCTGCCATATATACTTGTCCAACTAGATTACCATAAATAAAGGCCAAGTATGGCCAGGTGGTTAAGGCACTCAAGTGGTAATCTCAGGGTCGCGAGTTCGAACCTCCCTCAAACCAAACATACTCGCATATTCAGCCGTGGAGTCTTCTAGTCTTATACTTCTAAATTAGTTTGGTTTGTTTTGAATTTCGCACAAAGCTACACGAGAACTATCTGCGCTAGCCGTCCCTAATTTAATAGTGTAAGACTAGAGGGAAGGCAACTAGTCATTACCACCCACCGCCAACTCTTATACTATTCTTTTGGACACTATTCAGATAGTAGGATTGACCGTTACGTTACAATGTCCTGACGGCTGAAAGGGTGAACATGTTTGTTGTGACGGGAATTCGAAACCGCAATTCTCGGATTACCAGCCGAGTGCCTTAACCATTTGGCCATGCCGGGCCCAATTCTAAATTAGGAACGGTTAGTACATGTAGTCTACGTGTAGCTTTGCGCGAAATTAAAAAAAACAAACAAACCTACGGTAATAATAATGATTAACTACATGTGAAAATCTGTCTTTGTAAAATATGTTTAGAGTATTTTATCACAAATTAATAAAAGTGTTATTGCTAAATAAACGTTTTATTGAGGATGTAAATTGTTGTATAAAGTCAACTTGGTAAGAGTACAAGTCTTTATTATTGTATGATATTGTCCTTTTTTAAAGTTATTTAAATCTCTAGTCATGTATTTTATGCATGGTAAAAAATAAAGATAATTGTGATCATTTCATTAAATAATATATCATGTCATTGAAAACATTTGACCAATAATTAAAAGTGTATGTTTTAATTAAGATGTCATTATTTTAGGACAGAGAACGTAATTAATTGAGGTATTAATGTTAAGTATTTATTTTGGATGAATTAATTATAATTGATTTAATTATGAATGAATTAGCATTAAGAATGATTTAATTAATTAATTAACAAAAATTATCGACATGGTGATATATGTATTGCATGAGTCATGATCACCTATAAATGTGGTCTTTACTTTGTGGTAGGATGATTTAATTATTAAGTATTTATAGAATAGCACTCACTGTTTTGTTTGGGAGATTAACTAATTACTAATTAATTAATACCCTTTATAGGACCATTAATTGTAAATGTTTTGAGTCATTAATTATAAATTATTTAGAAGGAATTACTTATCAATGAATTATTATTAAGCATCCGTTTTATGATGATTTAATTAATTATATACTTGTTGAGGTAAGAATTATATGAGACATGACCGCCTATCATGGTGGCCTAAATACAAAATCTCTTCTTTGGGATGTTATCATCCATCATTTCCGTATTTCAACTCATTATAAGTTACTGCGCCCTCAGGTGCATTTTGTTGAACTATGGCATCATTGCCACCTACAATGGCGGCCTAGTAATGCATCCATAACGAGAATTCCTTTGGTAACAACGTTTGGAACTATTGCCTCGACATGTTTGGTAACATTTCTCATTTTTGCCACCTCTAGAGTTGGGGGTAACGACTCAAATTCCTTAAATTAAAACGAGTGGGTGCGTATATGAAAATAAGTTGGGACATAAGAGATAAAACATTATGCACTTAAGAAAATGAAAGCGAAATATTAAAAACGTTTGACTGAAAATATATAAAAATTAGCAGTGAAGATTTCTTTAAATATGTTAATACGAGCATGATGTAAGAATAGGAGAACTGTTTGCGTGTTTTAATCATCTATACTTACACAAGTGCCTTGAACTTTAATATTGTTATTCCAGAAAGAAATGGTTACTTACTGAAAAGGAAAACTTCATAAGACAAAATCACATTCTTTAATAGGTAATTAAACTTTGTTGTATGAAATCAAAGTAATAGAATGAAATGGTTCGAACTGCTTTTTGCTTGTGCACGCTTGCACGTTCAAGTGAGTGGCGATGAATTTAATGTTTGTTAATAAAATAATACACAAAAGTAAATACGTTTAACCTGTATTCACGCAAATAGACCTTAAGCCTTTCATGCATGCTCTCATGTGTTTAAGGAGTGAGGTAGATTTCATTAATACAAGAACACATTCTTACAAAGACTGCCAGATCCCTGTCGTCCACATGCATTTATGAGTGTGTAAAACAAAGGGCACCCTAAATCAAAAATAAAATGTCAAATAATTTATAACAGCTTGACGCTATACGTACAATACACACTATTTTTAAAAAGTATCGAGCCTTCACCACAATTATCTTAATTCCACCAGTGGAGTTGTAAGTATCATTGCTATATTTTAATTGGTGGCTATACAAGCTCTTGATGTCTGCTATGGCCCTCACCATGTACCTCTGCTCTTCAGTTATCCACTTTTACAGGCACTGGACCTCGTACTTGTATTTCAATAAAGAAATGTCCCTCTACCTGAACTGATCTACTTCACAGTTATAAAAGGTTCAGATCTCTGTGCACTCGACTGATGTTTCTCGACAATGATAATTTAGTGCCACAATCTACTCTTTTGATTATCATTGATGAATGGGTAAGAAATGCATTCTTAGTCTCCTGAGATGTCTACTGATGTCTTTTTTTTTTGTCAATGGTTCTTAACCCACCATGGTGTTGTGTGCCTTTTGGGATCATCTTGGACATCGAGGTTAAGGCACCTTTGTTGATGGCAGAAACGTTGAATAAATTGTTTGGACCATCTGTTATGTTATCGTTACTGTCTTTGTTGGCCCTACAGCTAAAGAACGTGACATTGATGTATTCCTGAACACTGCCCAAATTCATTTTTCCAAGACTTGTATGTTTTTTGAGACAAATTTAGTGCTTGAAAGCTCTTTGACAAAACTATTATATCCATAAGGCTTTCAAGCACATGTCCTTAGAGTCGATATACCACACCAAACAATAGATCAAGTTAAAGTGTCCCTTTTTTATTGAGCTTATGCATCTTCTTTAGGAAGTGTTAACAGTGGTACTCACTTCTGCTGTTTGGATATTTGCAGGCTAGACTCCTCTAGGTTTGATGATGTAAAATCCAATATTCTTAATTGGGAAACCTCCGTAAACTTCTCGCTAGCATCAAGGCCTTCATAAGATAACACTGACAATTTAGCCTTAGAATAAATTAGTGCCAACACATTCAACGACTCAGGAAACTTTTCCAAGTTAAAAGGAAAAGCAAATAACATGTTTTCACCCATTGATTAATTCACAAATGAATGTTAATCCACCGTTTTCCATCTTCATAAAAACTTTATACCTATTGCTATGGATGAAATCTTGAGTATTGTTTGTTTGTTTTGAATTTCGCTCAAAGCTATACTACAGCTGTCATCATCACCCACCGCCAACTCTTGGGCTACTCTTTTACCAACAAATAGTGGAATTGACTGTCATAATGTAACGCTCCCACAGCTGAATGAGCGAGCATGTTTGGTGCGACGGGAATTCGAACCCGCAACCCACAGATTACTAGTCGAGCGCCCTAACCATCTGTCCATGCCGAGCCATTCTTGAGTATTGTACGGCTTCATAAGTTGATGAAGAATTCACACTGACACAGTCAGATTTAGAAAAACAGAAATTGAAACGAGAGCTGGTCAGGGCAGGTCAGGAACACTTCTTCACAGTTGATACTGAAAGCATGGCCATGGGTGGAACCTAACATTAAATACTGAAATTTTGAGTTCATATGCAAGGTTGTCTGAGTTCTAGTCAATAAAATATTGAGTCAAGTGTGTATGTTAAGGATAATGCTTGGTTACAACCAGAAACTAGATACTGGTCAAGTGACATGTCTACAAGCATAATGTGTACTTACTCTTGCTTGCTTAAAGAACGCGTGTCTAAATAACATGAGGACTTTCTTATGCGTGAGTTTCCACGGGTTATCACGTAGCCACTTACCTAGTGGGCATGCTACACTCTCTTGCCTTCTCAAGGCAATGATAACACATAAGTTAAACCCTCCAACTTTACCTCATCACTAGCCTCCCGTCTTGTTCACATAGTGAAAGCCTGTTTCTATTAGGAATGGACTGGATCGAAACTGCTCAGTCGACCCACAGAACCAGGATTCTAATCTCATTTTAACCATTAAACTTTGTCAATGCTTTCCTTGTTTATCTTTAGGGACTTCCTACCATCAACAAACTGTGTAACAGTTATAGCAGGAGGCTGAAGGTGCTATTTGCGAGATGAAACACTTTTAGCAAACAAAAATGTGTCAACCTGTACAATTCAAATTATTCCTTTCACAACTAGATAAAACACATAACGTGTGCTTATTTTTTATGATTTCTGAGTCATTATCTGAAAGTAACAGGTACACTGCATTTTCCAGTTATATATTCTAGGTTATTTATAACATTTAACCTCATAGTCTTAAAATCGAAATAAAATTATTTTCTCCCTCTCCCGCTTATTATCCAACTCTTTGTGCAGTTGGTTCATTCATGTTAATGTGTAAATTTTATCTAGTCTATGTATCTATACATGTGTATTTGATTGCGTAGATATATTGTTAAATATTTTTGCTACCATTACAATTATGAGATACATCAGTAGTTTATAGATCTTGCTTCTGGTTATTGAATTAACAATTTTGTAATGTTTGAATTACCTGTGAACTTATGACCATTAGTTATTATAGTATGATCTAAGGACTGTTAAACGCAAATTATTTATATTTCATGGTACATAAAATAAATAATCATTGACAAAATTCAGGTATTTTAAGACTTTTGAACTAAACATCTATTGACTTAAAGTTTATTTTATGTCACTATTACTGCAATTTTCAACCCGGGAACGTTGTAATCCTTCACTGATCGTAGATCTGTTATATGTTACCACTAAGAGCTTTGAAAGCAGGGGCCATTTCATTTCTTTGGTCAGTTGTCTTTCAACTTTCTAATTGAGTTATCATTGATGATAAAGAAGGTACTTCCCATTGCGTTGCATGTGTTGTGGTTTTCAACATTATTTGATGGCCTCAAAAACTTTTCAGTCAGTAATCTCTCTACTACTTGACAATCGTAACGTTGTTGTCAATCCTATCTATACCAATTACAAAACTAGCGTTGGTATTTGAGTCTGGTAGTCACTTAAATATACAGTGACTTTTAGTTGGCTTTGTTGAAAATTACCAGATAAGTCTCTACATCTTCATGTCCCTTTTCAGGCACAATAAAATGACTTTCGATGGTGTTTTGGTCCTTGACCACCTCATTTGTTTCTTTACCAATCTGGTTAAACCAAAGACTCTTCTATGATGCATGGATGCAACTTATCGATGTATTTATACGTGATTTTGCATGCCTCATATCCACTGTGGCTCATACATAAGATGACCAATTTGTCATCACATCAGGTATGGACCAATCCAGTCATGTTTCAGTTACTTAATTGCAGCTAGCCTGTACTACAGTCACAAATAATCACAACAATAGAACATCCACTCCTTCACTACCCAATTGTAGCAATCTTTCTGTCAGTGTATTGCCTTTCCAAACTATTGTCAAGTAAATTTACGTGCATGGAATATCATTGATCTCGGCCACTCTACATACTCTTGAGGACATTGGAAACCTTTCCTTGAATTGCATGAGCATACATAACGTCCACAAAGAATGATGTTTCTAATCTGAATATGAGGTTTGATGAACAGCAGCCCTCCAGTGGAACAGCGGTATTTCTACAGACTTACAACATTAGAAACCTTGTTTCGATACCCGTAGTGTTTGTGTTTAACTACAAAGAAACATTGATGAAGATTCTCTTGATCCCTATTTCAATTATCTGTATGTTATAATCCCATACTCATACTATTCAGCCTAATCTGTTCTGCCAGCCGTTCAAACTTTGAAAGCATCCTATTAACATTTTTTATTGTACATTCTTCCAAACTATCAAAATACAGTGACAGGGTGAAGTATGCTCTTCACCACAAGTAAGACTTAATATAACTCTGAAAAAATATGCTCTTGAAGGTATCTTTTTATGTATGTGATTTTCTTCTGGTGCTCCAAGTTGTGCTAGTCAGTTTCCGGCTAAAACTCCTTTAATGATCTGTGCTTTGATATTGACCAGTATAAATAAGCTCTGACCAAATTTGTGTAGTAATCAACTGTGACAATATGCAGTGATGACCTCGTGCAGTATCTGGGAGCAGACCACCAATATCCAAAGCTGTCTCTTTTGAATTCCATTTAACAATTATCGTTTGGAGTATGCTCTTTCTCAGATGCAACAGATTACCTGCGTCAATGCTATGTTTCTCTACTACTATGCAAGATCACAGTCACCAGTTGTAAATTTGGTATCCATTCAATCTGCCTTGTGGTTTGCATTTTTTTAGGCTGAAATTGCCATAGTTTCAACTACTACATAGGGTTATAGGTCAGGACATTCCATGAACAACAGAGTCTTACCTTGTTGCAAGATACCTTATTCACCTTTCTATGTTGTGGGTCCAAGTAATGAATCATGACAAAGTTATGATTTTTATCCAGTTAGTATTGTCTCCTGTTTATTCGTGTTTACTAATTGGTTCAACAAAGCATAGTACACCCAGATGGTGACACTTCTACAACACAAGCAATGATGACAATGTTTCATAAAGAGAATCGCTGTATGCGGCTCTTTCTTCATTGTACAGTATTTACTTTCAAAAGCATTAATCTGAATAATTAGCACTGCTTCAACTACACTGGATCATCTACGTCGGGAAGTTTAGTAGGCAGAATTCCTGGTTATATTTCTCATTTCATTTAAAGTGCACTTCCACTTTTTATGAGTCAGTACGGTGGTGCTATCTTCGGCCACTAATCGTTAGTAGTATAACACAAAACCAAGGAAACTACAAACTTCTAGGTTCATATTAAATAAAGGCCAATCTCTCACTTCAATGTTTTCAGTCGAGCCCATAGAAACTATTTGAAGCCACGTGATGGAAAAAATCCTTTTCCATTCACATAAGTAAACATTTTCCTGATTTAAATTTCAAGTCTGCCTTTTGTACATACTAGAATACTATTTTCAGGTTGTCAAGTGCAGACTCGAAAGTTTGGCCAAACACCTAAATACCATTGATGTTGACCAAGTAACTTTCTAATTGCAGTACCCTGAGTGTAAACTCTATTAGCCACCCAGAAGTAGCTGGTGGATTACACAGACTAAGTGACTGACATGAAATTCTGGGTACCAGATACTTCTTAAGGAAAGGCATCAATGGGTGTTATGACGCTCACCTATTTGAAATCACCACAGAACCTTGCTTTACCTTTATACGTCCTGAAAATTGTTACTGGAGATGAACAACCATTTTTTAAATATTATATGGCTTCAAACTACATTTACTATATCTCAGTACTTAATACTTCTCAGAAGCATGTGTACAAATTGTTTGATTGGATGTGTATTACCTGTATCTATATGAAGCTGAGTCGCCACTGCTTGATCCAGTCTACCATCCAAACCCATAAATATGTCAGGATAATTAAAGAACAAGGCTCCAAGTTACTTTTGTTGAATTGCGCCTGCATTTTTAACACAGTCATCAAGAAATAACCTAATGTATGTCAGTAGTCTTAGATTTGCTTTTGGATATGGTGCAACCATAGTATTGCTACTATATTAGATATTTCCAATTTGTTTACCATGTTTATGAACACTCCATCATCCACTTGGATAGCCGGTTGTCCATAGTGGCGCAGGGACTTCACTCCTTTAATCCATAGTGGCACAGGAACTTCACTCCTTGTTAGATGAAATAGTGCATGATCTAGTACTATTTTCTTTCTGGACATGAATTAGTTCATTTCATACTTGGCTTTTTTACCACAAAACAGACACCTCAGACTTCATTCAGATTAAAATGTGGCACCCCTTGTGTACAGAGAGATACAATCATTCCTTAAGAAAATATCTATAGAAGCATGGGATCACGCGTTATATTATTTAGTATGGTTTATCTTTATATATGACTACTCACCACCAAATTTGGTATGATAACTCCCATAGTCCTCCTTAGAAGTAACAAGATTCAAAATTCCCACCAAATTTCTGTAAAACCTAATTTTTGGTTTAATGTTCAGTTTCTCTCTTCGTGTCGTGCTCCTTTTGGTAACACTCAACATTATACATCATCGTTTAGCAACAATGACACCACGATATTGTTTTTCAGCCAACAATTTTATTTATGATGAATGTGGATAAACTACATGTTAATTTGAGGTTTAGTGTTATTTCGTCTGTTTTAATAACTTCGGATTATTTTAGAAACTCCTTAAGTCAGTGTTAAAAAGTTTTTAGTCAAGCAGTCAAACAATTGCATTACTATTCCAAACAAATCTGGTAATTCAGCTAAGGAAGCACAAGAACCGAAAGATAAGGTGTTTTTTGTGTGTTTTATTATAGAAAAGCCACATCGGGTTATCTGTTGAGTCTACCAAGGGGAATTGAATCCCTGATTTTAGCGTTGTAAATCCGTAGATTACTGCTGTACCAGCGGGGGACAAGTTGTCTTGTAATATTTGTCAAAATTATCAGAAAAAAGATATTGATTGTATAATAGAGTAATTATTTCACTTCAAAATGATGCTGTTTATTACGTAGCGAGTTCAAATCTCTATCCCACCAAGCATTCTCATTCTTTCAGCCGTGAGGGCGTTATAAAATAACGGTCTATTCCATTAATCTTTGGTAAAAGAGTAACCCAAGAGTTGGTGGTGGGTGGTGATAACTAACTGCCTTTATACTAGCCTTTCACTTCTAAATTAGAAATGGCTAGCGGAGATTGCTCTCTTATAGGTCTACGTGAAATTCAAACAATAAACAAACAAACATCCATTAAATTAATGATCAATTATTGTTAAAGGTTCTCGGAAACGAAATCACCTATACATAAATTATCAGTGTACCAGTTACAGATGCTGCTGTAAATTACCCAACTGAATTTCGAAATTCTCTTGAACCATCAGGAATGTCAGGTCACAATCTGTAATTAACAGTTAGTTCACCAATGATGTTGTTGATAAATCTTGATCCTTCAAATTATGTAATGGCACAAGTTTAGTTCTTAAGACTTTACTGCTACATATTATTAAAGCAACAATTACAAGTGGTCGTGCCAAAGGTGAAGATTTCCTCATTCCAAAAAGTCTTTGATACCAAGAATTACCCTTTGAACTCAGAAAGCTCCCATTTCCAGTCACAATCTGTTTTGCAATGTCAATTAATAATGCTCAAAGGCAAAGCGTATAGGTTGCTGTATTGTTCGTAAAGCAGCCTTGTTTTTCACATGGTCAATTCTATTTTGAATGCTTAAGGGTTGAATCCAATCTAAACCTGTTTAAATTTTCAGAAGAAAGAACAACAGCCAATGTGTTATATCAAGAAGCTTCAGTTTAGATTGTATAACTTTGGTTTTGAAATTGAGAGGTTTATATAAAAAATAAAATGTTATTAAAATTGAATTTTTAAAATAAATGTTCTTATTAGTAATTTCGTTGTGCTTTTAAATGTCTATTTCAAATAACTTGGACACCTGTGCAGGAAACGGGCAATCCAGCTAATTAAATACAATATGAAGAGAAACAACGTTTTTATTAAGCATTAATTATTGGCAAAGTAACATTTTTATTGTATGGAGTATGAATACAGTAAATTGTGCGACTACCAACTTGAAGGATGAACAATAGTTGTAAATAATCTGAATGTATGGAGAAAGACATTTCTCCATAAGCCCCTGGAGGACATTGGGTCCTCCATACATTCCTCCATACAACATGTAAACATGTTGTTACAGCAAGACCAGAAACTTTCAGATGGGCATTCCTATAATTAGTCATAATGGTTCTTATTATCTCAACAAGAAAAAATGTTTATAGTATTGAGTTGACAGAATATTTGTACAAAGGATTTGTTTTATTGTAGTTAAAAACAAAGCTACACAATCACAATGGACTATCTGTGTTCTGCCCACGACGGCTATCAAAACTCGATTTCTCATACATACCGCTGTGTCATTGGGGGGAAACTTTACAAACGGAGACATGCAGTTAGGAAATATGTAAGAAACTGTCTCAAATATATTTAAAATTGTATTAATAAAGACATCAGTGGACATTTAAAAATAAACCTCAATTCTCAAAAATAGGATGCAGATGCTGATGGAAAATGTGTGGTATAAATGGTTGCATGAGATTGAATGCCCTTCAGGTGATATGACCGGAATAAACAAAGAGTTGCCACGAAGTCATGTGAATCTATGAGATGAGGATCACATACATGCAAGCACCAATCATAATAATGTTAAGGTTGGTTTAATGCAGCAGTGTAGTAGTCTTGTGCTAGACTTCGCTGAATATTCGCCATCTTTTATTATTCTTTCCAATTCATCAGTATGAGCGTAATCATGAGATATATTCGGTACTCAACGTCTGAGTGCATTAACTTTTGTTTCTTGTATTATACCTGGTAAAACATAAGTTCATTGTTGTGATGTACTTGAGTTAAAGTTTATAAGCAGGTTTCCAGAAGTATAGGTAAAGTCAAACTCTATTAGTTTTATTGAATTAAAAGTAAATGTTTAGAAAAGATTGTTAACACTCTTGCAAAAGTTAGTTTAAAGTAAGCATGTCGTAACATTTTACAGAGTTAAATTTAAAATTTAAGTAAACTACTTTATTATCAATGTTTACAAATAAGTATGGCATATAAACGTAGTTAATAAATCAGTTTTGATGTTGTATGAATTTTAAGTTCTTAATTTTAAAAGGAAATGTTTGGAAAAATATTATCAATCTTCCCTCCTATGAGAAGTTTGTTCTCCTTCTCTAATAAACTTACATCCTTCTCTGAAGTCAATGACTGATTTAAGGTTATGTTGGCCCAGGGGCTTATAATTTTTGTGGGCCCTACATTCCCGGCAATTTTTCATAAAATAAAATTATCAATGGACCATGGGGCTGAGCCCTCTCTAGACACAACAAAGTCTAATTGTTTGAGCCCTCTCTAGACACTAATATGAATGTTTGTTTGTTTTTGGAAGTCAAATTGTTTGAGCCCTCTCTAGACACTAATATGAATGTTTGTTTGTTTTTGGAAGTCTAATTGTTTGAGCCCTCTCTAGACACTAATATGAATGTTTGTTTGTTTTTGGAAGTCTAATTGTTTGAGCCCTCTCTAGACACTAATATGAATGTTTGTTTGTTTTTGGAAGTCTAATTGTTTGAGCCCTCTCTAGACACTAATATGAATGTTTGTTTGTTTTTGGAAGTCTAATTGTTTGAGCCCTCTCTAGACACTAATATGAATGTTTGTTTGTTTTTGGAAGTCTAATTGTTTGAGCCCTCTCTAGACACTAATATGAATGTTTGTTTGTTTTTGGAAGTCTAATTGTTTAAGCCCTCTCTAGACACTAATATGAATGTTTGTTTGTTTTTGGAAGTCTAATTGTTTGAGCCCTCTCTAGACACTAATATGAATGTTTGTTTGTTTTTGGAAGTCTAATTGTTTGAGCCCTCTCTAGACACTAATATGAATGTTTGTTTGTTTTTGGAAGTCTAATTGTTTAAGCCCTCTCTAGACACTAATATGAATGTTTGTTTGTTTTTGGAAGTCTAATTGTTTGAGCCCTCTCTAGACACTAATATGAATGTTTGTTTGTTTTTGGAAGTCTAATTGTTTGAGCCCTCTCTAGACACTAATATGAATGTTTGTTTTTGGAAGTCTAATTGTTTAAGCCCTCTCTAGACACTAATATGAATGTTTGTTTGTTTTGGAAGTCTAATTGTTTGAGCCCTCTCTAGACACTAATATGAATGTTTGTTTGTTTTTGGAAGTCTAATTGTTTGAGCCCTCTCTAGACACTAATATGAATGTTTGTTTTTGGAAGTCTAATTGTTTAAAGAGTCATGAACAATGAAATCAGAACACTTGTCACAACTTCTTTTACACAAATTACCGATAATTCTCGTTTTAAGATTTTCCTTCACCTTTATACAGATATTTAAAGGTTGTTTTATTTGTGTTTATCGATTTTGGTAAATAAAACGATATAAAAATAAGAACTCCTTGCAAAAGTTAAGCATTAAAGAATTAATCACAGGTTAAAATGAGGCTTCTTATTGAATATTTTTGATTATATTTAAATGAATTTTTAAAAGGTCATTATCTCAATGTGAAATTGAGATACTGCATAAAAACTATACGATTAAAGTGTCCAATTTTTTGTACATAGTTACTCACCATCATATATGAGTGGTTAATGTTTTCAATTTTGGTTTTACAATGTATTTTTTAGCTTTTTCAAATTTAAACATGCAATTTTGTGATAATTTTGAGATGTCATAAAATAAACTTACATATACAAAATTAAACGCTTGAATTATGTTTACGATTTACTCTTAAAATGATGAATCTCTTAAAGTAACACAATTGTTTGTAAGAGAGATGAGTTAAAAATGTCATTAGAAAAAAATGCATTGAGGCTTAGTTTAGGTGAAGTCTCATAGATGGCAGCCGTTCGAAAATTTTAGTTTGTCATCAGTTGCATTGATCGGGTCTGATCTTTTCACTTACGAAGAGTTTTGCACTTCTACCAATTATCATTACAAGGATAAATAACTTATTCTCAGTTTTCCCTACAGAAGAAACATTCACCTTAAAAAATATTTAATCATAACTTTGTACACGTTCATTATTACACACTTAAATACATACATAAAATTCATAGTTTTGTCATTATAGGTACATGTATACACATACATATGTGGATATACATAAGACGGGTCATATATTTGTCAGTATACATATACGTCAGTCATAGTTTTGTCAGTATCTACACATGCATACACACACAAATACAAACATAAAAAATAAATAATTTGAATTAATATTTTCCTAAACATTTCTCATATATCACTATATAAATTTTCATGTAGACATAAACATAAAAGCACATGTTTATGTACAATTTGTGCAAACTATATAAGAATTTTACAGATCTCCATAATCGTTCACTAATAGAACACCCATGATATAAAAACTATGAAACTTTGTAGCATACAAGATGTAAAAAATGATAACTATTTCATTGTTAAAACCTTCATTATATCTTCCAAAGTGAGGTCTAGTGAAATCTCAAGTTGTGAAAAGTGATTCACAACACGACAGTTTGTTTGTCAAGTTCCATATTTCCTTTTTTATTAGTTTATTAATCATTTTTATATAACCAGTTTCTGCTGTCTCTTTGTTGAGACTACAGTAAATTGTCAACTGTACTTGTGTTATTGTATTACACTTTCCCTGTTTTCTGACCACTGGCTATCCCTTTACCTTGTGACTATTTACCGACATCATGGTTCTGTTCTAAAGATGGTTCTTTAGATGATGGTTAAGCTAACTACTCTTTCTTTTCAAATAGTCCACCATCATGTTATGATTTATGCATCAATAAAATATTATAATTGCTACTTAGAGTTTTATTTTTAGAGACAGCTCATTCATGTAACATTCAGTGTTGGTTAGAGAGGTAGAAAATGCTTGGTTTGGTTAGTGAAATAGTTACCCAGGCAACACAGTGGCCACTTATTCCCAACTGTGTACATTTCCCGCAGGAAAAAAATACCTTTTATCGTGATAGTTTGTACTTTGTACACGTGTTGAAAACATGACTAAAACAAAAGGGTATTTGCCCAGTTGATTACGAAAACGAAATAACTGTGGGTGTAATAAAAAAAGCAGCAAAAAAAAAACACAGATAGAGGAACCACAAAACTTTCATGAGAGAGTTACAGATAAAAGGAATCTGTCAGATGCAACAGACGAACTTTCATTTACAGATAAACCTGACATCTCATAGATATCAGGTTTCACATCAGAAAGGTATGATTATGTATATCAGTGTGTACATTAATTCATATATACATATATCAACCTAAAATTTTGCCTATTACTAAGATGTAAGATAATCAGTGATGTCGAGAAAACCCACTTGTAGAGAAATATATATGTAAAAATGGCTGATTTAGGTTGAGAAAATATTTTACGTGGAGGAGCGAACAATGTTTCGTCCTTAATCGGTCATCGTCAGGTTCACAAAGAAAGAGGTAACTGACCGGAAGTGGACCACATGTTTGAAAGGGGTTGTGTAACTGAGTGTCGGAATGTAGAGGGCGGTGTTAGGTGTTTGAATATATAATTTTATATTATTTATTTTATTATTTTTAATATAGGTATAAAGGTGTTAAGGTTTAAGTTGTTGTATAAGTAAGGCTTATTTAATTTGTTTATCTTTGTTTTCCTGCTTAATATCTTGGTGTTTTCTATGGTTATGTTGTGTTTATTTGAGTTGCAGTGTTCGAAAACGTGTGAAGGTGACTTTTTGTGTTCTTTGAATCTGGTTTTCATTTTTCTACTTGTTTCTTCAATATAGAAGTCGTGGCAGTTATCACATTTTATTTTATAAATAATGTTGGTGTGGTGTTTGTCAGTGTAGTTTTTACATAGTGTAGATCTCAGTTTTGTGCGTGGTTTTTGAATAAATTTGATATTAACTGGAATATCATATTTTGTTGCTAGTTTTTGCCAAATGTTAGTTATTTTTCAACATCAATAAGTTTCCTCCACAAACCGTAGAAAACATTATACGCACACACCTAGACAGAAAGCAAAATCAACCAAGAAAAGTAAATATATCTCACGAATCAAAAAATCACTAAACCATATACTGCTGTATACCATATATTCCCGACATCAGCATAAAAATAACCAACATTTGGCAAAAACTAGTAACAAAATATGACATTTCAGTTAATGCCAAATTTGTTCAAAAACCAAGCACAAAACTTAGGTCTATACTATGTAAAAACTACACTGACAAACACCACACCAACATTATTTATAAAATACAATGTGATAACTGCCACGACTTCTATATTGGAGAAACAAGTAGAAAAATGGAAACCAGATTCAAAGAACACAAAAAGTCACCTTCACATGTTTCCGAACACTGCAAATCGACTAAACACAACATAACAACAGAAAACATTCAAATTCTAAATAAATAAACAAATATAAACAAATGTGAAATTAAAGAAGCCTTACTTATATAACAACTCAAGCCCAAAATAAACCAATACAAAGGAACACCTTTATACCTATATTAATAAATATAATCAAACATCTAAACACGCCCTCTACATTCCTACACTCAGTTACACAACCCCCCTTCAAACATGTGGTCAGCTATCGGTCAGTTACCTCTTTCTTTCTTTGTGAACCTGACGATGACCGAAGAAGGTCGAAACATTGTTCGCTCCTCTACATAAAAAAAAAATCTCAACCCACACCAGCCGTTTTTACATATATATGAATTGAAATTTATTAACTCAGCAATTCATTGATTTCTTTTTAAATACTTGTAGAACACAGATATGTTTGTTTGTTTTTGAATTTCGCACAAAGCTACTCGAGGGCTATCTCTGATAGTCGTCCCTAATTTAGCAGTGTACGATTAGAGGGAAGGCAGCTAGTCATCACCACCCACCGCCAACTCTTGGGCTACTCTTTTACCAACGAATAGTGAGATTTACCGTCACATTATAACGCACTCACGGCTGAAAGCGCAAGCATGTTTGGCGCGACGGGGATGAGAACCCGCGACCCTCAGATTACGAGTCGCACGCCTTAACACAGATACACTACAATACTAATTCAATACAATTATAATAAAATAAAGAGTAATTACGTTTGGGTACAGAACATTAACTGTTTAGTATTTTATTTCATTTCTTTTAAACTAAAAGTAACAATAATTGGTTTTATTAAAGCAAAAGTATTCTATATTTTTTAAGTTAATCAAACATTCTCTTATAAGTACTTTAGATTTACTTATATTATTTTCATTTTTTCTCACTAAAGGTAAATTATTAATTATTTTTTTATTCTAATTTGCAAAGATGTTCAGGTATTTTGTTTATGTATTATGTCCATGTATCACCTCCATTTAAAATATCAGGATTTTAAATTTTAATTTACGTATTATGTTGGGATAAACATGGTTTTTAGTTCTAAATCTTTAACATTTTGCCACTTAATAAGTTTCAAGTAATATATCTTAATGAACATAAGTGTTAGTAGTTTGGCTAAATCTTTAACGAAGTTCAAGTTTAACTAGTTATCATTTTCTAAGCCTAAACATTTAATAACATTCAAACTTCGCAAACATTTATAATGACTATTTATACGCCCATTATTATTATTATGAGTGTACAATTTAAAATAAATTTCGTTTATAATTATTTCATTTTTGACTTCAAGATATATATTATTATAGTTATATTAATAGATAACTTATTTAAAAAAAAAACATTTCTTATTTTGTCCAAGTATTTTGAATTTGTAATACTTTTATACATTAGCAGAGATAAACGTTAAACTGCATTATTATTAACCATGATAATTTTAGAATTCAACTTTATATCATAATTATATGAAATTGAGGTTTTGTATAATATTGTTCAGTAATGTTTGTTTCGAATTTCGTGCAAAGCTACTCGAGGGCTATCTGCGCTAGTCGTCCCTAATTCAGCAGTGTAAGACTAGAGGGAAAGCAGCTAGTCATCACCACTCACCGCAAACTCTTTGACTACTCTTTTAATCAACGCATAGTAAGATTGACCGTCACATTATAACGCTCCCCACGGCTGAAAGGAGAAGAATGTTTGGTGTGACGGGTATTCGAACCCGGGACCCTCAGATTACGAGTCGAGTGCCTTAACCATCTGGCCATGCCGGGGGTTCAGTAATGAAGTAATCAACTTTAGTATGATAAAAAAAAATTCTAGATGTTACGTCATTATTACATTATGACAACCTCCTTATAGCAAACAAAAACCGAAGTTAAAATGTCAAAAGCAAAGTTTACAACAATACTATGAGCCGTTTTGATGTGGTATTCCTTCTTTCTCTGCTAATTATTATTATATTCGTATTTAACTAACGTTTGTTTTATCATTCAATGGAACTGTCTTTTGAATTTGTGTGTACTCAACACCAAGTCACATCGAATTAGAGTTAAGTGTAATGTTATTTTCACAGACATACAAAATGATTAAGCGTTACATTTCTCACAGTGACTCTAGAATGATCGTATGTAGATAACTATGCCTCTCTATGCAAATAAGTTGATGCGGTGTTTTGTCAATAGCCAGTAATCACGTAAGTGAAACTCTAGAGAATGGAAATTTGTACGCTTTAAACTCGATTAAAGTTTATATTTGTTGTGAGTTAATCAGAGACTTGAAGGCGTTGTTTGCTAAGCAAATTTAGTGATTATTTTCGAAGTTAATTTTTGTTATGTGTGTTTTTATTTTCTTAACTTTATTTATCAATATTATTTTACTGAAATACCATCTGTGGTTTTAACGCACCTTCCACAACTTGGAAGTACATTTTGTCAGTTTGCGAATATTTTAATAAACACTTTACTTTTGTTACGAGAAATACTGGTATTAACGTTTTGTTTATTCTTAATGTAGAATAAAAGCTTTGGTACACTGCATCTAACACAAGTATTTCAACTGTAAGTATTCAATTACCATACGTGGTTAATTTACAAATCTAGCAGATGAAATTATGAAATGTTAAATACTGGCACATAGAAATTTGCGGGAAATATTATAATAAGGCTGAAATACGAAACAATATCGGTAAATATAACAACTGCAGTTGACAGAACTCAATGTAGTTAAACCAGTTACTTTATTTACTACTTTTAGTTACCCCTGATGAGAGAAAGTTACCAGGTTAGGTTTTTATAGACTTTCAGGGACCAAACACATAGTTCTTTATCCTGGGGTGTAGGCGTTTAACAATGTATTAGGACATTTATAAACATTTTTTTTTGCACTCAGTTGAAATTAAATATTTTTATTTTATTTCCACATGAAGATGGCGCTGTTTGCTGGTTACTGTTCATAAAGAACAACTTCTTTGTCTTTTCATGGTCATTTCTGATAACTATTAGAATTCCTAGAAAGAAAATTACTTGACCTTAACATTCCGCTTCCAGGGCCTGTTCACATATGCATTCATATGCATAGGGCAACATTACAGACAAAAGTATGGAATGGCTATGGGTAATCCCTTATCCCCAATTCTATGTAATATCTTTATGTAGTTTCTTCTTTTTTGTTTAATTTCGCGCAAAGCTACACTAGGGCTATCTGCGCTAGCCGTCCCTAATTTAGCAGTGTAAGACCAGAGGGAAGGCAGCTAGTCATCAACACCCAGCGCCAACTTTTGGGCTACTCTTTTACCAACGAATACTGGGATTGACAGTAATATTATAACGTCCCCACGGCTGAAAGGGCTAGCATGTTTTGTTAGACAGGGATTTGACCCTCGGATTACGAGTCGAACGCCTTAACCCACCTGGCCGTGCCGGGTCTCTTATGTAGTAGTTTGAATTGCTTTCTACAGTGCATAAGAATATAACGGAAATCCCTTGGTTTCTTATGTTGATGTCATGTTTACTGTTTGGCCAAATAACAGAAATGATTTTCAGTCATTTTTACAAAGTGTTAATGAGCTTTACTAAATTTGAATAGAAAACCAATAATTCTTGCCTTTTTATATACATTCTTATAACCTGAGCAGAAATGGATCCTGCTCTTTTATCCATAGAAAAATCTCCGAATCCTTGAAGCCACGCTTACCCTTTCCTCGAGCCATAAGACGGTTGAAACCACAGTTATAGTTTTCAACGTTTTTCAGAGCTTTTAGAATTTGTCATGGCATGACTTTTGACGATGAAATTTAAAAAAAAATATTCATGCAATTTTCGTATGACTGCAATATTCTATATGTTTAAATAAAAATAAATATCCTATAGATGCTCACCAAACAAAAGGCAGTTTCACTAAAGGGAGAACAATATGACGTATTTAGCTGATATTTGGACTCGGAGAAGTACTGGCACTGAGTACTGATCTACTACGTGAAAGGAACAGAATTATTACATGGAAAGTCGTACCAGCAACAGCCTATAAAGGTTACAATGATATTTTGGAAGATTCTCACTCTCATGGAACCATTGTCCATTGTGCCAAACCTTTAAGTTGTCACTTCAAACTGGAAATCAGAAAGTAAAAAGCCTGCTGATTGTAATAAAAAAACAATTGTTTACCTTTAACATCTATTTTTTACTTTATTTTATGGACCTTTGAACCATGTCTAACTGATGATACATCATACAAACTGTATGACACCTTACCGTATTGAATGAACTTTAGTTTTATAATCATTGTTATTCATTTTCTTATCTAATATAAAGTGGATATTATATATTTATTTATTTTTTACATTTTGGTTACATTTATAATAATAGACAAAACACTCGCAACAAAAACAAGAAATATATGTACGTTTGAGTTGTTGTCTTGCTGTTGGTTGTACATCAAATTTTAGGCCAGGGGTTCCCAACCGGTGAGTCGCGACCCCCCAGGGGATTGCAAAGCCTTGGCAGGGGGTCGCAAAGCCTTGGCAGGGGAGTCGCGTAGCCTTGTTAGAAATAGCTTAGGATAACATTAATTTTATTTCATCAATTACATTTTCATGCTCTTACATCTTTTTTGTTTCGGTGCAAAGCGAAACGTGTGCTACGTTAGTTCAATGTCATTAGGTGATATTATGGATGTATGTATGCGTGCCTGTGAGTGAATGTGCCTGTGTGAATGTGTATGTGTCTGCAACTATATGTATGTGTGTACTAGTGAGTAGCGAGTATGTGAGTGCACGCGCATGTACGTATGCTTGTGTGTCTGTTTCGCTGTGATTAAGTGTGTGTGTGCTCGCTGTCGACACGTGAGTCACATGTCCGTTGCTGATTGGGGGGGATGACGAATCGCGCAACTGGCCACGCTCCCTTCCCTCCCAATACTTACCCCATCATTGCTCTACCTGCACCCCCCCACAAGTAGTCAGTGTAAGATCTACAGTTGCCAAAGCGTTCATTATTCAACATTTTTATTTTATTTTAACAAGGAAATAAGTAAGCATTAGAGGTGAGTTGTGTCCATGGCTAAACGGCGCAGAACTCAGAATGCTTCCTCAACATTGGCTTCACCACTGTGCTCGCCAACGACGGCATCGAGAAACCACAGTGTGTTTTGTGCCATGCTGTCCTGAGTGCAGAGTCAATGAAACCATCAAAACTCAAGCGTCATCTCGAGACGAAACATCCAGAACACGCAAAGAAGGGTTTGGATTTCTTCAAACGGCATGAACGATGTCTTAAAAGCCAAATAATCGATAGAAGTGGGTCGTTTCAGCAGCAGAGTGCAGCCGTAGTGGAAGCTTCATATGAGATTGCATTCGAAATTGCTAAACAAAAAAAGTCTCACACGATTGAAGAAACACTTCTTAAACCCTGCATGATGAAAGCAGTAAATCTTATTCTTGGAGAAGCCAGTGCAAAGAAGATGCAGCAAGTATCCCTGTCAAATAATACTATACAGAGGCTCATTTCTAACATGTCTGTGGATGTGAAGGAACAGGTTTTGACTGAAATCAAGGGTTCCCCTTTGTTCTCCTTTCAGCTCGACGAGTCAACACATGTAAGTTCATGTTCTCAGTTGCTTGTCTTCGTGAGATACATTAATTCAGGTGACATCAAAGACGAATTCTTATTCTGCAGTGCACTTGAAACCACAACAAAAGCTGATGATGTCATGGAAAAAGTTTCAACTTTTTTTCAATACGAAGATCTTCAATGGGAAAACGTGTGTGGGGTTTGTACGGACGGGGCACCGGCTATGCTGGGATCAAAATCAGGATTCTAGTCGAGAGTGAAGAAGCTAGCACCTCAAGCAAAGGGCATCCACTGCATGATTCACCGATATGCTCTCGCCAGTAAGACTCTCCCTGCCTCTCTGCAGGAAGTGCTTGAATCTGTAATCAAATTTGTAAATTATGTGAAGACTCAAGCACTCAACACTCGCCTATTCAAAGAACTATGCAAAGACATGAATGCTGACCACGAAGTCCTTCTCTTCTACACAGCAGTACGTTGGTTGTCGAAAGGAAACGTTATTAATCGTGTCTTTGAAATGAAAGATGAAATAAAGCTATTCCTGGAGACTCAAGAAAGGAAAGATCTTGTAGCTCACTTCGAAGATGAAGCATGGAATAAAAGGGTTGCGTACCTAGCTGACATTTTTGACCAGCTGAACAAGCTCAATTTGAAGCTTCAAGGAAGGGAAACACATGTTCTCCTTTTTTAAGATAGTCTTCGGGCCTTTGTTTCCAAACTGCAGAACTGGCGTCGGAAAACCAATCTTGGAAACATCGCTATGTTTGAAAAACTTTGTGGAGTGACGGATGAGTCTCAGATCCAACTGGATCAGTTCTTCAAGGATAAGATTACCGAAATCTTCAGTCTCCAGAAAAGGAAGTCGAGCGTTACTTCCCTGAGCTATCACAGGAACAGGAGGCCCTGGTAAGGAACCCATTTTGTACTGAACTTGATGTATCCAGCATCACAGATGATATCCAAGATGAATTTCGGGATCTAAGGAACGACTCTTCAGCTCGTGATCTCTTCAAGGTGAAATCCGTGACTCAGTTCTGGTGCGCTGTGTATCAGTCATACTCCAAAGTCAGCATGATAGCTTTACGTGTCCTTGTTCCATTTGCTTCTACCTACTTGTGTGAGGCAGAATTTTCCATTCTTGTCAATATAAAAACAAAGAATAAGAACAGATTGGATGTTGGAGATGACATGAGACTGGCTCTAACAAACGCTCGGCCACGAATTTCAAAACTTGCTGCTGAAATGCAACATCAGGCATCTCACTAGCTGGGTTGGATAGCTGTTCGAACCTATGTTAATATTATTTTAAGAAATATATGTTCTTTTTGTGAATTCAGGTTGGACCAATGTGATTTAATTTGCTAATAAATAATTTCATAATTTTAAAATATTTTTTAGATGTTTCTTTCCCTCTCCTTCACATAAAATAAAAGAAAAATTAAGCTGCTGATAGTAAGCCCTAAGTAGGGGTCACATGGGTTCCAAACTTTTAGGTAAGGGGTCGCGAGTGCCAAAAGGTTGGGAGCCCCTGTTTTAGCCTATTTCAAGTTAACTTGAAGATGACCTACGATGGTCGAAACGTTGTTCTCTGCTTTAATAATAAAAGCGTTAATACCAATACCATCAGTTCTGAGATACATTTCTACTTCAAATAGGTTTCTTGTCATCACAAATTACTTTAGTGTTTCAAGTGCTTGAATAAGTACAAAAGCAATTCTACCAACTGTAGAAGTAGGAATTCCAACTCAAATCAAACAGGTACATTAAAATATTTAAGAAAATAAACTGGAATGTTTTCCTCAACAGCCTCGACGCTGCACTGAGCAATCCAATTTTTTTCTGGGAAAAATAAATCTTTAACGACAGAAAGTAACATTAACAACGTGTTCCATCACAACAGATACAAGAACAGAAAAAGCCAACCTTCTATAAAACTGCTTTCCAGTATCCCTAAAAAAATAACTTCTACTAGGTTCATTCAAAACAACTGTGAAACTACAGACAAACATTTTCATTCCACGCAGGTTTTTTATCATCAAAAATAAATGTTTTTATTATATTGCAATCAGTCAGATCGTCCAGTTTAAAGACGGAGCCCATGTATAGTAGTATTCCTGTTTCATTGATAAAACATCACGTAGCACATATGAACCTAATTCTTCCCATTAGAACTTGTATGCTATTATGAATGTTTCTCAACAACTGGTCAAGCTAATATTTAGGAATGCATACAAGGCAATCACAGTATACACGGGTAAACTAATATTTTTGAATTTAAACAAGCCAATCATAGCATCTTTCCTCTGGTCTTACACTGCAAAATTACGGACTGCTAGCGCCGATGGTCCTCGAGTAGTTTTGCGCGAAATTCAAAATTAAATGAATTAACAATTTATAATACTTTTACTATTTATATTACCCGTTCACTTCGTTATTCCTATTTAATACATGTAAAAATAATTTGTGTTTTTTCCTTCTGTTTTAAATTATGTACATTCTTTCGTTCCAAGTTTTTATTAATAATAAAATAAGTGCATTCCAAAGCATTGGGTACTACTGAAACAAAAAGGATTTTCCACTAACCACTTTCATTGCCCTAAATTCGTTTTTATCAATTGGTTTGTTGTATATGATTTTGGTAGCTCAGCGAGGAAGTCTTTGATATTATAATGTAAAAATTAGGTTTTTATAACTGTTCTGGGGAAAACACAGTTAAACCATCGTGTATATCTATACTTATTAACAAACAAATAGAAATACACCACAAAGTGCCCGCCCCAGTGGCTCGGCGGTATGTCTGCGGACTTAGAACGCTAAAAACCGGGTTTCGATACCTGTGGCGGGCAGAGCACAGATAGTCCATTGTATGTATAGCTTTGTGCTTACTTCAAAACACCACCACGAGATACATTCAATTATGTGCTGCCATCTAACGACAGATATAAAACATAAAATGTAGAAAATTGCTAAAAAATGGTATGATAAACTTAATTAAAATTGTTAACGTAATAACACATCATAATCAAGTTTAAATTATTCGTTGTTGTAACAGTAGAAGTATATTACAGTGCAATTTTCATGACGTAAATAATCAAATCACAACCATAAGTTATCTGATAGTACTTTTGAAGTATTCTTAAAGAAGTAAGCCCCCGCTAGTACAGCGGTATGTCTCCGGATTTAGAACGCTAAAATCAGGGTTTCGATTCCCCGCGGTTGCTTGATCACGTATCCTCTTGTGGCTTTACTATACGAAAAACACACACACTTAAAGAATTAAGACGTTTATAAAAAATATCAGTTTGTCTGTTTTTGAATATCGCGCAAAGATACACGATGTTTAACTGCGCTAGCCGTCCCTAATTTAGTAGTGTAAGACTAGAGAGAAAGCAGCTAGTCATCACCACCCACTCTTGAGCTAATCTTTTACGAACGAATAGTGGGAGTGACCGGCCTTCACGACTGAAAGAGTGAGCATGTTTGGTGCCTCGGGGATCGAACCCGCGACCCTCAGATTAGGATTCGCACGCCTTAACAAGCTTGACCATGTCGGGCAAAAAAAAAAAAAAGCAAACAAAACAGAATGATCATACAAAAAGCTTTGTTGTCTTCCTTGAAGCAAACAATAGTTTTTACGTGTTTGTAACTAACAAGTTGATATTGTTTTCTCTGATTTTTTTGTATATGTGGAAAAAACAACAACAACATTTCACTGAAGAGTGTGTTCTTCAAATGGATTAAAATACACAAAACATTGTAACAAAACTTGAAAAAGAAAAGACTTTTCAGCTAAATTAATCCAGTAGTAGAAGTTTAGTTTGGTTTTTCTTTAATTTCGAGCAAAGCTACACGAGGGTTATCTGTGCTAGCCGTCCCTAATTTAGCAGTGTAAGACTAGAGGGAAGGCAGCTAGTCATCACCACCCACCGCCAACTCTTGGGCTACTCTTTTACAAACGAATAGTGGGATTGACCGTCATATTATAACGCCCCATGGCTAAAAGGGGCGAGCATATTGGGTGTCATTGGGATTCGAATCCGCGACCCTCGGATTACGAGTCGAGTTGCCTTAACCATCTGGCCATGTAATAGAACTTGCTTTTTACAACACATCTGGTAATAAATGCCACATTTATATAGTGGGGCATGCGTACAGAGTTGTTAGGTAAAGTGCATTGTTAATGGTAGACCCAGGTTCCAAAGAAATATACATCAACGATTATGTCTTACGGCGGAAAGCAGTGTTTATGGATTCCTTAAATAACGTATAACATTTTGCTTACGTATTGTTACTTTCAGCAATAAAAATGGTATAATAGTTATTATTTCAAATATAACTACATCTGTTGTATTTCAATTTGTCACTAATCAAACTTTTATTTTAAACGTTGAATATTATTATTATCACAAAACTCGTATGCCAACTATCATTGATATCTTAAAGTGGATAAAATTCGTGAGTCATTATTGGGCTTATGGTCGAAAATGTCGTTAAAAGTGAGGATACCGAACTGACGAAACAAGACATTTTAACCTTTGTTTCGCAGTAAGCCCACAAGTTACTATGATTGGAAGTTATTATTGCTACTTATATAGTTTTTAATATTCATCTTGTTTTGTTGACTACAATTTTCAGATCAGAGTTGTGCCTAAATAACATTTCAAATGTATAATGTGTCTCCCGCAAGTATTTTCTCAGGGTGTTTTTGCACCAAACGTTTTTAACAGTTTATCAAATGCTCTGTCAGACCTGACAATTACCAATATTCGTAATATGAGAGTCGTGGGTTCGGATCACTGTCGCATTAAACATTCAAGCCCTTTCAGCCGCGGAGCAGTTATATGTCACTCTTAATCCCACTACTCACTAGTAAAATAGTAGTCCAGTTGTTGGCGGTGGGTGATGATGACTGACTGCTATTTCTGTAGTTTTTCACTGCTACAGTACGTAGGTACGGCTAGTTCAAGCAGACGGCACTGCGCAAAAAAGATTTTGCTTTTTAAACACTGTTGGGTGTTCCTTATAGATTTTTGGCTGCTGATCACGAAAATCACATCCACATTTGCCCATCACATACCGTTTTATCGAAATCTTCAGTTTCACCAGGACATTGCTACAATGGAAAAACGATATCAGGACAACTGGAATCCGTCAATGCTTGCTGACTACTGTTGGACACTGCAACGTGATGCACCGGACATTGATTACAAACGAAAATCAGGAGCAAAACACTTTTAATTATGTTGAACTTAATAGCGTATTAGAAACATAAACGCAATTAAATACGTTATTGCCAATAAACAGCTGTCTATTTCTCAGAGTTCCTACGTGATGAAGCAAAACCAAAACTATATTTGTGCTTACTCACCAGGCACCAGTCACAATTAGCAAAAACGTTTTAGGAAGCAAAACTTTTAAAAAAATTGTTGTGACTTTCGAGTAGCTTGATGTGGAATTCAAACCAAAATTTTCTATCGTAACCTATATTAAACCTTTTTCAGTGAACCAATAATCTTTTAGTACTAAAATTCTTAAGACCGGATTAATTCTTCCATATAGTATCCTTAAAATATTAACAAAAATCATATTTATTTTTGTAAGAAACGAGAACTTGAACACTGTTTTCTTGTTTACAGAAAACTCAACGACATGTTAGCATAGTCGTTACTTTTGCAAGCCAGTGCTAATTCGTGATAACGAGAATCGAAGAAACCCTACTTATACAACTAACACCAAAATTAAACCAACATAAAGGAACACATTTATACCTATACTAATTAATAACCTAACTGCAACGCCCCCTACAATCCCGTACCCGTTTACACTGTCTTCCCTAAGACATGTGTCGGGTTTGTTTGTTTTGGGAATTTCGCACAAAGCTACTCGAGGGCTATCTGTGCTAGCCGTCCCTAATTTAGCAGTGTAAGACTAGAGGGAAGGCAGCTAGTCATCACCACCCACCGCCAACTCTTGGGCTACTCTTTTACCAACGAATAGTGGGATTGACCGTCACATTATACACCCCATGGATGGGAGGGTGAGCATGTTTAGCGCGACGCGGCGCGAACCCGCGACCCTCGGATTACGAGTCGCACGCCTTACGCGCTAGGCCATGCCGGGCCACATGTGCCGGGCAACGGTCACTTGTAAACTCTTTCTTTGTTAACCTGAAGATGACCTAAGAAGGTTGAAACGTAGTTCTCTGCTTTATTTGTAGATCTCTGCTGGTACAGTTGTAAGTCTACGGATTTACAACTCGAAAATCAGTGTTTCGATTTCCCTCTGTAGACTCAGTAGATTGCCCTATGTGGTTTGCTGTAAGAGAAACACACACATTTTATTAGTAACAGTGTTAATACCCATTCCAGCTGTCGTGAGATACAAGCCAGTGTTATGTTGCTCTCCATTTTGCTCAATGGATTCTTAAAATAAATGAATAGTTTATAACAAAAAATATCTTACTAGCTTTCATAATCCCAAATTAATTGTTAAGTTTGACTAAAATCTCTTTTCGCTCACTACCACATTTGTATCTTAAAGGATATATTTAAAAAGCTATGTCCCTAGTGACTCAGCAGACAGTCTGTAAGCTTACAACGCAAGAAACCAGTTTCGATACCCTTGGTGGGCATGGCACAAATATCCCATTGTATAGCTTTTGTGCTTAATAAACAAATAAAACTAATTAAAGCAAAGATTAGAAATTGGACCTACATGAAAATCATGTAAATTTATTAAACGTAAAGTGAGTAACAACAAGTGTTAGTCGCACTCTATGAAAACGACACACTGGTGTGTGTTTTGGTTTTCTTAAGAGTATTGCTATGAGTCATGCTATGTCAGTCATTTTGACGTCCCATTTAAAATGTAGGTGCGACAATACATTTGATAAATGGTCGATATCAGAAAACAACCATTGCAAATTGCACTTTATCATTTTCTATCATGAACTCTTCCATTAGGTTACTGATCACTTTATTAGTATATTTAGTGGCACATTACAGAGATAATATATCCCAAGAATTGGCGAAATCTCTAAATGGACATTCGCAGTGAATATTTATATAATGATCACAAATGAGGCATAAACTAACGTAGTCTCTCTTCAAGTTTGTAAAGGTTTAGCAAGAGAAATAAATTTTAAGTGTCATTTGATAAAATTGTGAATCATTAAAGAAAAAATAATGTCGAATTATGAGCTTTAGTAAACGTTTCATCTAATTTATTCGCCGAAACTGCCTTTAGGATTTAGCTCAATATGTAATCGTTTATCGATCGACTCTATAGACGACTAATGACATCTGGATCATTGTCATTACCAAGTTGATGAGAAACATTAACGGTAAAGGTCACGAACAACTAGCTGCTGCCATATTTACATTTTTTGTTTTACTTGTCTTTGTAATCACAAAGTTAAAGTCGAACAGTAATACTGTATTATATAGATATTTATTCTGAACAAAGGTTATCCATTCTCTGGAGTACACTCGAACTTGGATGTTCTGGAGGATGATCTGCTTTCAATGGACAATCCTTTTGATTTTAGGCTTAGGTATTCATTCAGAGTACGTTTTTGATGCTAAAATAACAGCCATGTTTCTCGACCGTTCAGTAACAGATACATCAATGGGCTTCGACTTCAAGGTTTTTAAACCAGCTACTGAAATCGCTGTGGAAAAGGCTAAGAAAATGTATCCTCACATTAACTTCACCATACACTACGTGGGAGGATACAACAGTTGTTCGGGACCAGAAGCTATGCCAGCTGCATCAGCTGCAGGTATGGAAGTACTCAAGCATGGTACAAGAGCATTCATGGGCCCTGTTTGTACGTTTCTACTAACGACAGTTGGTCGAATGGCATCGCATTGGAACATTCCTATATGCACTGCTGGTGGCATCAGTAGTAATCTTGGTGATAAAACAATATTTTCTACATTAATTCGAGTTGGGTATAATGTTGAAACAGTCGCTGTTGCCACATTCAAGTTGCTACAGCACTTTCAGTGGTATCACGTGTGTCTGATGTCAGATGCCAGTATTAACATGGAAGTATATTACAAAGAAGCACTTCAACACGAGATGTTTGAGATGAAAAATGAATTCATAACAAATATTGAATTATTTGACTCAAGATCTTCAGATTTCGACATTGCTAAACATTTGAAAGGGTGCAGTGAAGTTGCACGTGGTAAGTGTCTAACATCATATTCCAGACGACTACAGTTATGCCTCTGGGATCAGTTGATAGTTGATTCTGATTATACATATAAGAGAACAGCTACCGACTCTATATTTCCATACTACGTCTACTAAAGATAACACGGCAATACTATACGTGTCTAAGTACCATACAAATAAAACATTCACAACAGTTTACGTAAGAAATATTGTTGTAGTATTCCTTTACGAACTCACTTTAAATTATTTGGACTGAACGCTTATAAACAGTTGACGTGTTTGAGAAAAAAAGCTAAAATTGCTTATGATGTTTTGCATTCTACAACACAATTCGCATGATTACAATTTGTTTTATTTCTTGTACATGTATTATATAAAAAATACCAATAAGTTATAATAGAGCTTTTATAGGAATAGGTGGCTTTAATGATACATATTAAAGGAAAAGTTTCGTCCATACAGAAGATATGCTCATTTACTAAACCTCTTCTTAATTACACATATTTTTAAACAGTGTTTATACTGATGACGTCACATCCCGTGGTTACTGATATCCTCACCACTGCTTATCATCTTGGAATGGGAAACGGGGAGTTCGTCTTCCTGGCGAGAGAACTTGTAAGCAAAAACATCGAGTTGGGACACTTGCAAGAAGGTTATGATGTAAACCCAGAGTCTCAGGTAACATTTGTTTTTGCTAAAATTATCGGTAATGTAGCAGAAAAAATTAAAGGAGGGCTAAGTTGAAATTCAACTAAATTTTAACAACATTTTTAATGAAATGGTCATTAAAACAAATCAAGTCAAACGTAATTGTGTTTCTATAAGTTTAATGTTTTTGGTAAGTGATAAAAAACAGGTATATTATGCAAAGAATTTTTTTCAGGGAGCTCAAGCCCTCCCCTTGGTTATGCTTGTACTAAAATGTTTCATGTTTGTATCACCTGCCTTTGAATGGTTGTCATTATCACATCATCGATACATAACTTCTTACAACGACAAAGTAACGCAATAAAAATTGCATATTTTATCTTGCTAACCTAGATTATCTCTTAGGTAAAATATTAGGCCCGGCATGGCCAGGTGGGTTAAGACGTTCGACTCGTAACCCGAAAATGGCGAGTTCGAATCCCTGTCGCACCAAACATGCTCGCCCTTTCAGCCGTGGGGACGTTATAAGGTTACGGTCAATCCCACTATTTGTTGGTAAAAGAGTAGTCCAAGAGTTGGCGGTGGGTGGTGATGACTAGCCGCCTTCCCTCTAGTCTTACACCGCAAAATTAGGGACGGCTAGCGCAGATAGCCCTCGTGTAACTTTGCGCGAAATTCAAAAGATAAAATATTTCCGCACAATCCAGAAGAAATGGAAAATGTAGTGAATAATGTTCCACATTACACTTTATAAATAAATACACTTTACAGGCTTCTTTACAGAACAATATATGCATCTTATAGCATACAGACAAATTATTCTAAAAGTACCCATCGGTGAGATTGTAGTTTTATTGTAAAGCATGTCAAACGAATTTTATAAAGTATATGTTAGTTGATCAAAAACAGCTTGGCTGTAAAAAAACGGCGAACAAGAAAAACAAAGTATTTGTTATATGAGCAACGACTAAACAGTTGATATCATAATGCTGCCAAGGCAATCGATATTATTGGATACATAGTTTAAAATTGCTTCATAAAACGTTTTCTTTGGTTTTATGAATTTCGCGCAAAGATACACGAGAGCTATCTGCGCTAGCCATCCCTAATTTAGCAGTGAAAGGCTAAAAAGAAGACAATTAGTCATCACCGTCCACCGCCCACTCTTGGGCTATTCTTTTACTAATGAATAGTGGGATTTATTGCACGTAATAACACCTCTATAGCCAAAAGGGCGAGAAAGTTTGGTGGGACTAATGTAGGAAATTAAGTTCTTAGTTTGTGGGTTAGAATTCAATCACCATACATGCACGCCCTTTCAGTCGCAGGACATTAAAATTCGAATAGAGTCGCCTAAGAGTTGGTGGTGTGAGCCACCTGCCTTCCCCCTAATCTATCAGTTCTAAATTAGGAATGACTAGAGCAGATAGTCATCAAATAGATTTACGCTAAGTTTAGCAAAATACGGAAATTGGTTGATTCAGTAGCTTCTCAGTGTAGACAGAGCATTCGATACTGTATGATATAATGGTCTCAAATGGATCCATCTCAGTAACGGTGAAGATGTATCTACTTTAAAATCACACTACTGACCAAGGACACCTTGTCAGGGATGATTAATGTAATATTAAGCTATTTTTTATAGCATCATCAGACGTGAAGTAATATTGTGGTATCTTTTCATGCACCACTATCAGTATCAGCAGTCAGCGAATACTTAACACATTAATATTAATTGCACCAACACCTGTAGATGCTGCAATGATAACATCTGTAAATTTTAGACTGAGTCCATGTTTTAACAGTTGAAAAACACCAGTTGGTTGTTATTGAACTCCCCAACACTTTTACCAGTTACAGATTGATCCCATGTTTTATCAGTTGAAAACCACCAATTGGTCCTTATTTAACTTCCCAACATCTTTATCAGTTGCAGATTGGGCCCATGCTTTGATAGTTGTAAACCACCAGTTGGTCCTTATTCAACTTTTCAACATCTTTAACAGTTGAAGATTGAGCTCATGCTTTAACAGTGAAAACCACCAGTTTGTCCTTATTCAACTTTTCAACATCTTTATCAGTTGCAGATTGGGCCCATGCTTTGATAGTTGTAAACCACCAGTTGGTCCTTATTCAACTTTTCAACATCTTTACCAGTTGAAGATTGAGCTCATGCTTTAACAGTGAAAACTACCAGTTTGTCCTTATTCAACTTCCCAATAATTTTGTTCACATCTATTTGTTCCTCATAATGAATGACATCTTCAATTTTTAACATAACATCGTATGCATCAGTACCAAAATAGTACAATAAATCACCAGCAGAAGTGACACTGCTTTGGTAATCTTCATCTTTCATCTTTGTTCAACATTCTTGAATTAATTCACATATTTTAGTTTCTTACAAACGAGTCAATTAGTCATTGTATTTCAAGTCATCCAATAGCCTATATTTACAGGCATTTAATGCACTGGTATAATTACAGCACTCTTTCATAAAGCTATTGTACTTTCTCCAGAGCTTAAATAATAACAATACAGAATAAAAGTACTTCTTCGGTTATTGTTGTGAGTTATAACTGTAA
The DNA here is from genome assembly GCF_004210375.1 of Tachypleus tridentatus. Lineage (NCBI taxonomy): Eukaryota > Metazoa > Arthropoda > Merostomata > Xiphosura > Limulidae > Tachypleus > Tachypleus tridentatus. Next base: position 92,027,168 of record NC_134828.1, read on the forward strand.
TGGATGATTATGTTTGGTCATATTATTTTTTTATTAAGATGCAGTCAAATATAAGTTAGAATGTAGCAATGTCATACCAAACTAGAAATTCGTATAGATTAATATCCTCAAACTCAAGTGGTCTGTTGCGATAATAAGCGTCTATTCAAAAAGAAAACAGCATATCTTCAGAATTCTCAGGAATCCCATTTATAATGTGGTGATCTTTAACTATATAACTGTGAACAAAATTTATGGCAAACCAACATAATACAGTACCAGGATCTGTGCCACATGTGGATGAACAAATTTTAACTTGCGACAAATTCCACTATTTAGCTAATGTATGATGGCATGATAAAGATGGTGGGACAGAAATTGCTCATTTAATTTAAATTGAGCAATGCACAACTGCATCATAGTTTTAAGATAGTCAGAATTACCAAGCTGCACTTCCCGTCAACTCTTTAGCTATTCTTTTTACCAACAAAGAGTGGAATTGATCATCACTTTATAATGTCCCCACTGTTGAAATTATGAGCATATTCGATAACAATGATACGACCCATCACCCTCAAAGTGTGATTCAAGCGCCTTAATTGTCACTCCATGCCAGGCCCTACTTAAAAATTATAAAACACATAAATCAAGCAATATTGGTAAACAAGCATTTCTTACAATACATATCATCAAATAAGATTCTCATTGCTGTAATAAAACGTACTGTTGTTAACAGCAAAAATGAAGTGTCTGTATATTATCTTGTTCAAATGGTCAGTATCACAATTGTAGTTAGCTGTTCTAACAGAGTTCAAAATATCTTAATAATTTACATATTTATAGTGAGTTGCTAATAGCATTAAGAAATCGCTACGCCTGAAATGGATTTACTGTTTTGAACGCTTTACATGTCCTACAGAAAAGGCCCAGCATGGCTATGTGGTTAGAGCGCTCCATTCTTAATTTCAGGGTCGCGGGTTTGAATCCCTGTAACACCAAATATGCTCGAAGTTTCAGCCATGGGGTTGTTATAATGCGACGGTAAGTCCCACTATTCGTTGGTAAAAGAGTAGCCCAATAGTTGGCGGTGGGTGGTGATGACTAGGCTGTCTTTCCTCTAGTCTTACGCTGCTAAATTAGGAGAGACATCGCAGATAACCCGCGTATAGCATTTTGCGAAATTTAAAAGAAACAAACCTACAGAAATTCTTGTACGTTGTGTTCAAAAGTAATATACATTTTCCGTGTCACAAAATGTCATATGTACATATACATAAGCAAATGATTTTTATTTAAATCAGTTCGCATTTTGTTATATTTCGAACATTGACATCCACTATCAATATATTTATCCAGACCTATAATCTTAAATTTAATAAAAATTCAATTTCAGTAAGAGTTGTTTATTTAGTGTGTTCCCGACTCGTAAAATATTCTTACGTGATAAAAAAGAACTAATATTAATTTGGAAACCTGCGTATGAAGTTTAAATTCGCAGGCAGGTAAATCCATCGTCTAGTTTTATTTTTGTTAATAATTGTTTTAATTTTTCACTTCAAGCATAAAAAGCGTACAGAAAATAATAAAAAAGTTTAATAAAAGTATCAGTTTTAAAAAAAAGTTTTATTTTGACAGGATATCTCAAATCTTGCTATTTGTTTGTTTTTGTTTTGGAATTTTGCGCAAAGCTACACGAGGGCTATCTGCGCTAGCCATCCCTAAGTTAGCAGCGTAAGACTAGAGGGAAGACAACTAGTCATCACCACCCACCGCCAACTCTTGGGCTACTCTTTTACCAATGAATAGTGGGATTCACCGTCACATTATAACGCCCCCATGGTTGAAAAGGCAAGCATGTTTGGTGCGACGGGGATTCGAACCTGCAACCCTCGGATTACGAGTCGCACGTCTTACGCGCTTGGCCATGCCGGGCCTGCTTTTTTCTAGAATTTTTGGAGAAAAACGGTAACTAAGTTGGTCGATATGAAATGTGTTGTTTCATGAGATTGACTATCATAAATTAAAACGACGATTTAACACATTTTCCTAAAATGATTAGAACATGGATTTGAAAACATTTGGTAGCAAAAAGTAGCAGCCAAAACTATGCAATTTGATAGCCATTTCAATCCACCGTGTAATGAATGACAGAAAATGTGACATCAAGCAGTTTCGTGTCAAGAGTACAAACGCAATGGACATCGCCGTATCCTATCTTTCAGCTACTGGGCAGTGGATTCATATTCCATGCCCAGGATCTATGTGCCCTCATATGTTCTAAACTGGGTTGGGTCTTCCTTAACTGGTTGGTTGTGCTCTTTCAGAATAAGTGGTCTGTCATTCCTCCTTTTAGGTCTTTGTATCCAGGCACAACTGGCTGATTAAATGTGCCATTTCATAAAGTTGTTGAGTCCGATGACTGGCCCATCTGCCATGTCTCATTATTATCCCAACCTGTGACCTTTCTTGAGTCATCTGAGGGGTGCGGATACTCATGATTGTAGGTACCTTTTCTTTGCCGAACATGTTTTAAACAACTCTTCTGTTTTCATGGACGTTTAAAAATCAGGCGACTCTGTGGGCTCTGCCATGGTTTGATTTGTCGTGATGGTTTCTCACAGGATCTCTTCAACAGTTTCTCTATTCACTGCCGAGCTGCATGCAAGTTTACTTTCCCTGAATCACTTAGAAGCTAGGAAGTATACTAACGGCAATACTTTCACTGACTCTACTAGCTCTCTAGTGACCCCTGAATTCCTAATGCCAGTTCTCATGCTATTCTCTTAAACATTCGGAAACGATTGGCTCAGTTTCCTCTGCCATCCACTTGTATTCAGTTTTTATTTTATTTTTTATTTCTGGACATTTTGGTATTCGCGGGAACGAACTTGCTGACACTGCAGCTAAACCCATCTGTTCTGGCATTGTCACAGCCTTGCCTATTCCATATATACGGACTATGATCATGTGACCAATTCATGACTTTGTGTCAATTTGCAATCAACTTAGGGTTAGAAACTTTATACAAAGCCTTTCCAAATCAAACCTACTGTCGTCAGTTGGCCCTATAGTTTCCGTAAGGATCTAAAGGAGGAATCTGTCTTGACTAGGGTATGCATTGGTTAAAGTTTTTACTTATCTTTGTTTTTTAGTTCGGAATTATACACTAACATGTGGCCTTTGTTGCATTCAAGTCATAACTGCCCATATTTTGCTTTCGTGTTGCCGTAATGAAAACCAGAAGCGGTATCAATGTAGAGAAGTGTTTTCTATGGGTTTGCCCTTTATGTTGGACACTGTCATAGGTGATGCTGATACTGATTTAAAATAATTAGTATAACTTTCAGTTTGAAGACTGGAATAAAAAAAAAATCCTCTTCTTCTGTGTGTGGAATTTTGCGAAACCTCAGGTGACACTCCACTTCTAAGTACGTTTATCAGTTACAGAATGGTTAATTGTTGGATTTCCAAACTAAATGCAATGTTTGTAAGAAATAAATTATCATCAAAGTAGCGACACCCTTCTTTTTCATGAGTTTATATCTTATCACAAACACTTGGCAATAAGTCAGAGAAAGAAACAGTATGTATGTTTGAAGCTGAGCACAAAGTTACACAGTCAGAGAAAGAAACAGTATGTATGTTTGAAGTTGAGCACAAAGTTACACAGTGGCCTATCTTCCACCATGGACATCGAAACTCGCTTTCTAGCGTTGTAACTCTGAAGACATACCACTGTGTCGCTTAGTGAGGGGGGAACAATGTAATTTTAGTTAATATTCAACAGCATCACACTGTTCTATTCTTCCTTGTTTTCTTACTTCAGTTCTTAATTTCATCTTCTCTGCTGGTGTTCGGTTTCTTGCAGCTTAGTTTAAAAAGTATTTTCATACGATTTCAAACTTTGAAGGAAATGAACGTCTTTAATATTGAAACTTTGTGTTCAACAGTACCATGAGTTACTGATGGCCCGACAGGTCCAGGTAGTTAAGGCACTCAACTCATAATCCGAGGGTCAGAGGTTCGAATCCCGTCACACCAACATGCTCGCCCTTTCAGCCGTGGGAGCGTTATAAAGTTATGATCAATCCTACTGTTCGTTGGTCAAAGAGTAGCACAAGAGGTGGCTGTGGGTGGTGATGACTAGCTGCCTTTCTTTTAGTCTTATACTACTAAATTAGGAACGGTAGCGCAGATAGCTCTCGTGTAGCTTTTCGCGAAATTCAAAAACAAACAGACACTGTACAATTCAAATTGCAACAAGAAATGGAAAATTTATTAGATATTTTAATAATATGAATACTAATAATAAAGTATTTTACTTACACTCAAATAGGCCCGGCATGGCTTAGCGCGTAAGGCGTGCGACTCGTAATCCGAGGGTCGCGGGTTCGCGCCCGCGTCGCGCTAAACATGCTCGCCCTCCCAGCCGTGGGGGTGTATAATGTGACGGTCAATCCCACTATTCGTTGGTCAAAGAGTAGCACAAGAGTTGGCGGTGGTTGGTGATAACTAGCTGCCTTCCCTCTAGTCTTACACTGCTAAATTAGGGACGGCTAGCACAGATAGCCCTCGAGTAGCTTTGTGCGAAATTCCCAAACAAAATACACTCAAATAATACTAATAACATCATACAATGAAAA